>NC_091731.1:31405378-31708409 GCF_030179895.1 Drosophila kikkawai | reverse complement strand
AGAAGGCCAGCATCACCTGATCCTCGTCAGTGTTGCGGGCACTAAAGTCTTGAGAGACATAATCCGAGGAATTGCGGTGGAGAGTGCGAGTGCAATAGGGCAGCTCTTCGGCCTGGGTGAGGGAACCCTCCCAGCCTTGTTGGGCAAATGGGCTCCACAGCTTAAGGGGGGGGGAGCAGGATTATAGAAATATTAATTTAAGGATTCCTGCTGCCTCGCCCAACTTACTTTAATGATCTTTTCCACGCCCGAGGAGGCCAGAAGGCAGCGCTGGCGATTATAGCGCACCTGATTGACTATGGATCGGTGGCCGGTAAGGATAACCGGTGGAGTGTCCACCCACTGGTTCTTCTCCTCCACTGAGACAAGAAAGACGGATTATTTTACATTTAAAGAAAACTTTAAATTTGTTTGGTTTAACTCACAATCCACTCCATCCATTCGCCAGATAAACATGTTAAAATTATCCGAACCGGAGACCACCAGCTCATCCTGTGGCCCCGCAAACGTGCAGCTCTTCATGGTGCAGGAGTTAAAGTATTCGTCATGATAGAAGGTGGCCACCGGCTCTGGTGATCCCGGACTAAAAAGTATCGGCGGCAGACGCCGATGTAGGGTCAGGAGCAAGGTGCCATTGCAATTGAAGCGAACACTCATGCAGCTGGGAGACTCCGGGATGTAGTTGTATTGGCACAAGGCCCTGGGAGAACACACAGAATTAGTAGCTTAAAATACCCCGAATACCGCAATGGAAACTCACTGCTGATGATGCCTCAGGTCCCAGAGCATGGCGCCTCGCTTGGCATTGGCCGTGGCCAGAAAGTTGCCATTTAATGGATGAAACTCCACGGCATTGAAGGGTGTCTTGAATTTGGCAATGGCCAATGGCTCGGATTTGCCTGCCCTTAGGTCGTAGACTAGGATCTCGCCGTGCTCTGTGGCCACGCTGAACAAATGACCACTGGTCCTGTCCACACTCAGTCCGTAAACGGGCCCGTCGTGGGAGAAGTGCCTTAGGAGTGTGCCACTTTTAAGGGGGAAAGCAAGAGAGAATTTGAAAGATACATTTACATATTTATTAATTAATAATTAATAATTTTTATTAATAAGTTAATTATTTCTATGCCATTAATATATTTTTTAATTTTTTTCTATTTAGATATGTATATTTTTTACATATATTTTTCTTAGTAAAAATATATATTTATATTCAATTTATTTTTGTTTATTTCAAAACGGTTCCTTTTTGTTCATTTCTGTTCATTCTATTTCAAATTTATTCCAATTAATTCCATTGATTTTTTAAATTCAAGATTATAATATATATAATATTTATTTAATTTTAAAATATTTTATATTAATTTCTCATTATTAATTCTATTGTAATTTTATTTTATTTGTATGTTCTATTAGTTAAATTTGTTTCTTTTTAGTATATTAATTTTAAACAAATCATTTGATTCTAAATATTTCTTATATATAATTTATTTTTTAAATAAATATTAAAGAAAAGATATAAAAATCTAAAAAAAACTTGGCTAGAAGTCGAAAAAAGTGTAGTTAAAACCCATAAAATTTCCAATAAAAATAAAATCACTTACGTGACCAGATCATGTTGGATGACCAAGTCATCGTTCCCCCCAGACAGTATATAAGAGTTCTGGATATCAAATCCCAGACAGAATATATTGCTGGCATGCTTCACGTTCATGGAGCGAGGTTTCCCCAATTGGGAGGCTACCTCCCGGTCGATGTTCCACAACAAAACGCGCTTGTCATCGCCACCTGGAGGATTACAAAGGGATTAATTTAGATGTTAGAACGACTAACCAACAGGTTGCCGGCACCACTACTCACCGGAGGCCAGTAACTGTCCTCCTTGGCTGAACTCCAAGGCATTCACGCAGCCATAGTGACCGGTTAGGTTGCGCTGATACAGATTCTCAGCGGCACTGAGACGGTGCCGGAAAATGGCAGCAGGCAGGTGGCCAGCCACCAGTTGGTTCTCCCGCTGGCCCAGGGCCAGGTCAAGATTCCGGGTCTCCAAAGAGCGCAGATTCTGCCACAGGCTCATAATGCCGGCAGGGATTTGGATAAGGATTTGGATTTGTTTTGGAGTTTCTCACAAGGCGAGCGGCTAGGGCTGGGAATTCGGATTACGCTGTGGCTTCCAGGGGGCCAGCGAAGCACACATATCGCCCCTCACTTCACCTCACACTCCCACTGTTGCCGTTGCTGCTGCTGCCACTGCTGCTACTCTTCACTTTTTCACTCGACTAAATCTTGCGTTTAAATTCGAGCTGAAAACTCTTATTTTTTACATTTAAACAATCACTTAAACAGCCAGAAATTGATGGTGAAATGTATTTACAAGTTGCTAAAGTAAAGCCACGAAATCGGAGCTGCGACGGACTGGTTTAATCATTGCTGCTCGCTCCCCTAATCAAAATGTTTTCCAGAAAGTATACAAACCGAGAAACCAACGAAACAGCTGTTCGCCCAGCTAGCGACAGTGGGGCGAGACCGGGCGAAAAGTGGCCTCACCTTGTGCTGATGGTAGCAGAAAGGTAGATCAAATTGACAGTCTTTTAAGGATTAAAAAAACATGTATTCTTAAATTTAAGTTAAGTATTTGCAAAGATTGATTTCTGATGGAAACGTAGCTTTCGGAAAATGAAATAACTTGAAATATTTGTTGTTGATTACTAGATCCCTATTTTGTTTACTATATCTATTTTATTTTTTAATGATTTATTGTATTTTTATCCCAATGAAACAAGATACAATATCTTGTAGAATAAATCGTTAATCACAATTAGTATCCTAGAATAATTTTTAATTTTCCATTTTTACCTAATATTTGTGGTCTAAAATCAATTTGAAAAACTAAGTAAAACTCTACATTCTGAGAACGAATTCCATCAATAAATAAAACCAATTAAAAGTAATTAAATTCCATATGAATCAAAAAGCTATAGATCCTTTTTTAAACAAACATTTAATTAAGTTTCTCGTAGCATTTTTGAAGCATATCGCGGTAATCAAGGGAAATAACACACAAAATCTACAGCACACAAAATCTATCCCACCTCTTGTGGGAATTATGACACTTTTCCTCCTGAGTTCGTGTGATTTTTTATGAAAATACCATTGCTTCAGTAATATTTAAGTTGAAAAATTTAGGTAAAATACCTTAAATGTTCCCAAATTTTAATACAAATAACATTTAATAACTTGTCATAAAACAACTAATTTATTTTTCACCACATCTTAATATAAAGAGGTAAATGCTTAAATATTTTGAGCCCCCTCCATGCTTCGCAGTATTTTCTGATATCACCTCCAACAGTCATCAGATTTATAAAACTCGCCATTCACGTATTTTCTCAGGTATTGTCTTCATTGTGACGATGGAATTACAAATAGGAAAATAGGGAAATATCACACACTAAACTAGCATACAGTAAAATCTTCTATAAATTCACGCTGCATCCCTGGATATGTCAGCAGCTTGTCTGTGCGGCCTGGAACAGATTCGAGTAGTTAATGGCAAAGAATATGGCCACCGCACCGATTGCCGAGCCCAGCTGCGTGATGGCGCCCACCCAGACCAGCGACTGGCCACCCTGAGCCCGCATCACGGTGGTGATGCCCAGCTTCGTGTAGCTAACGATTCCCACCAGCAGGGTCCAGGCGGTAACCACCAGCACGGCGCCCACTGTTTGATCATGGAGCGGCGGCAGAGGACTCAGGGCGGCCGTGGTGAAGACGTAGCTGGTCAGCAGACCCGCCAATATAGAGAGTATCGTGATGAGACGCAGCGATGTGAAATGCAGAAACATGGCCATGAAGCAGGCCACCGGATTGGCAATCACACTGAGCGTGGCCGCCAAATGGTACGCCTTTGAGCCGTAGGGAGCACTGGAATAGGACTGAATGCTGCCAAACATTCCGTTGCTGAACAGCGATATGGCCCCGATCAGGAGGAGCAGGTAAGTGTATTGTCCCTTCGAAAGCTTCTCCACTTTTACAGCCTGCTGCTGGTTATCCGCCTCTCCGTAGACGTACTTGTTGCCCTCGGTGACAGTAACCTGGGCATATTCCCGCCTAGCCACGGGCAGCGAATTGAGCAGGGTGTAGCCCACATAGCTGAGGACCATCAGTCCGAAGAGGATAAGGAAGAACACCCGGGTATCGAACCTTGGTGGTGTCTTCAACAGCTCGTAGATAGGATCTCCCGTTTCGGTTACATTCACCAACGTGCACTCGCCACTCTCACCGATGCCCTGGATCAAAGCAGTCACACTGGGCAGCAGCCCGCTCAGTCCCTCGCCAATGAAGTAGGTGACCATGTACTGTTCCTTGAAGCGACCCATGTAGGGCATGAAGAGCACAGAACTAGTGCAGGCATTCAGAGCCGTAAAGCAGGTCAGCACAAACAGGGCCACACTGTGATCCGTCCCATTGACCGGAGCAGTTCGGTTGTAGAAGAAGGCGGTCAGCAGGCAGGAGATGGCACCCACTAGCAGCACTCCATGGATGGTCCAGCCATCGTTCAGTTTCTTTGGCGAATATTTCTGAATGGCCGTGTAGAGCAGGGGTCCCAGGTTCCCGATCTGCACCATCACGCTGAGGTACGAGGGCAGACTCCAGCCCTCTGGGGCTTCATCCACCAGCAGAGGTAGTTGTATAAAGGTTCCATTGACGCCCAGCCAGGTGCCGATGCCAAAAAAGATGGCCAATAGATCGACGATCCAGCTGCGATCTCTGAATTTCGACCCTAACTCCATGGTCTGCTTTTTGGGGTCTCCCCAGTTGAGGAACAAGCTCAGTTCACTCTTCCTCACCTCAAGTGGAGGGCATCTGTGGGTGGGAAAATGAAGATTAAAGATTAATTTCGTAAGAAAAGTTCAAATGAAGATAAAAGAAAACTGTTGAGAGGGGGTTACAACATCGGAAACATGGTGTATCTTATCTTATAACTTCTATTTGTAGAAATATAGGTCACAAGATTACTATAAATAATTTAAAGTAATCTGTCTTGCTTGCCGATTTTTGATTTGGATTTTATTACAATTTAAATAAATAATTTGTAAACTAATGCAGTTTAGTTTAGTCTATAAAAAACACTATTTAAAGCTCGCTAAATGATATTATCTTAGGTTTATGGCTCTACGTTTGTTTGGTGTTATTTTCGTTTAATGCTTCAAAATGTCTGTCTTACCTAATTTTGTTGTTTATTTATATTTAAATAAAAAACTTAAAAACTAAAGTAATTTTCACACTCTCTAAAATACACTATTTAAAGCTTGCTACATTGTAGACTACTTACTATATGATATTTTCTTAGGTTTATGGCTCTACAAATCACAAACGTTTATTTGGTGTTACTTTCGCTCAATGCTTCAGATAAGGTTTTAAAAACTCATTATTATCAGGCAGGTTGTGGCATTTACAGTTCATTATATTTGTCTTTTGGACAGATAACCGAGAAGTAATTGCGATTAAAAGAGGGTTTTGTGGTTTAACATTACATATTTGTAGGCTGAGGAATTTTTTACACTAGGAAAAAAAGGCTGTTTCTATTTAAAGCAAAATTTGGACTATTTAAGCAATAACGTAAATATTTCTAGCATAGATTATTTTAGTAAAGCGGATGCTTGATTTAAAAAAATATAAAATTACTTGTGAAAAGGTCCATAAAATAAATATCTATTTAAAAGGAATATCTTTAAGGTAAAAAAGTTAAATAAATAAGAGTACTTTCTCTAGATACTTCTATTAATTTTTAATTTTCCCATTCTTACAACTTTAATTATGTGAATTTAAATATCACTTATCAAAAATAATTATTAAATTTTCCTACCATTAATCACTTCGATTGGATAGCCAATTATAGAAATAAAAAGTTTAAGTTCTTAAGATATATCCATCTAGCCGCTAATCTTATTTTCGAGTGATATTGAGTGGTGTGCCGGTGGTCACATACGATCCGCATCTAATCTGCTAATTCAATTAATTGGGACCATATTTCCATGGAGTGCCGTTGTCTGCACGTATCTGGCTGAGGACGATAAGAATCGCAATTGGAAACGGAATCCACTTAACCCACAGCCATAACAAACTTTATTAATTACAAAACTTTATCTTTTTTTTGGAGAAATTTAAAAATGATCTTGTCTAAATTAACATCCTTGAAAATCCAATTCTCATATGAGGATTAATAGTGATGGAGTTTTTAAATTGACTTACATGATTAATTACATTTTTGTATAATTTTAAATAATATTTTAATATTAATTTTTTGAAAAATTAATGACAGCCTTTAATTTCTTTTGAACTGTTGTTTTTCTTTTTGAATAAAATAAAATAATAATGGTTTATATAAAGTCAGAAATGCTTTAAAATGGGGTTAGGTTCTGAATCTTAAGCTTAGAGTTAACTTCTACGATTTTTCTATAATTTTAAAGTTTTAAATTCAGTATTATGATTTAAAGACCCTTTCGGGGGAAAATGGGTTAAATTTTGATAAGGTGTTAGGATCATAAACAAATGTCTAACTATTTTGTGAAGCTATTTTGGACTCGTGTTTTTAATTATAAATGAGTAAAAAATGTGATATTGTGGTTAAAGAATTTTTCAGAATTTGTATATTACTTATTTATTTATATTTACTATTTTACAGACTTTATAAAATAAAACATTACATTTTTTATAAAAAACAAACTATTTCATTATAAGGAATATGGGTTTATTTTAAAGAAGACTTTAAAAAAGTTAATATTTTATTCTATTTTATAGTAAGTAGTTAGTAGTAATAGTAAGATTATCTTCAAAGGGAAAACCCAGTTACTATAAATTCCTTGCCAAAACAAAAATATAACTTATCAAAGTAATATAGCAATTGAAAATGGAAACCATGACTAAAACTATTTTTAAAAACAATAACGCCTACGATAGGGGAATTTTCCCCAATAAATAGTTTATTGACAACTTAGCTTTGACCCTATGGGTTAAAGTTGCACAGTCACCATATTGGTCATTAATCATATAACCAAATTTGGAGAAAGATACTCAGCCAAAAGAAAGCTTTAAAGCCCGACTCCAAACTGGTTTTGGTTCTCCGTCTCTCTTTCTCGGCGAAAAGAGCGTCAGCAAAAAACCAAAATAAAGCCAACGGCAGCAGAAAAAAAGTATGATTTTTGGGGCCACTTACCTGTCGAAATCCGCGGGATTCGAAGCGGCGTCGTCCAACGTCGAGACCACGCCGTAGACTGGCCCCGGAGACCCACCACCAGTGGCTCCTCGGCTCTTGCTCTGCACCTGGTACCGGCTCATTTTCGAAGTGTACTCTTTCAAATTAATTTATGATCTCCGCGGCGATTAGATTTCTTGATCCCCAGTCTTTAGTGGCTGTGTAGCCACTGTGCCGCTTGTACGATGGGATGCGCAGGCCAAAAGCGTTAAATTTCTGCCTTGAATCGATTTTAATAAAATCAATTGGCAAAAATCAATTGGTGGGGTTAATTAGCTTCGTTGAGAGGGATGGGGGCTCCAGTTACAAATAAATAAAAACAAAGTCGTAGCTCCAATTTTCCCCACCGAATTATGCAATGTTGTTGCTGGAGTTTTCAGTGGCGCTGTCAATGGAGGCGGGTGCCGGAATATCGAGAAGGTATAGAAGAAAAGCTAGGGAAAAGCGCGACCAGCTTCTGTGAATTTTATTGGCCATTTGAGGGGGCTAATCGCGGAATTTAAACTTTTTGAAGTAAACAACGTTTGGCGAGTGTATGGGAAATAACAGCTGTTTTCGATTACTCGAATATCGAGGGTTTTGTATCGATAGTTGTATTACAAACCCAATTGGACCAAGCAGTTTCTGAATGGAGCAAAGCAGTTCCGGTCGGATTCCGGCGGCACTGCCGGAATTCAAATCCGGATTCAACGGCCGATGAAGTTTGGGGTAAGCTTTAGTTTTTCCTGCTAGGAAACGGAGGATTAAAGTACCAAGGACTTATATACTTTTTTATTTATTATTACTAAATTGTTATATTTGCTCCCTAAACACTTAAATACTTTTCACTGACCCTGTTCCTGTTCCCCCTCCACCTCCGAGATCGAGCCATTCTCCAGCCCAGACTCATTCAAGCTGTCCACCAGATCACCCGTGTAGAACAGCACAGCCTTCGGCACGATTTGGGTACGCAAGAGAAAGCCCACCTCGAAATCGCTGCTCAGAATCTGCTTGGTCTTCTCATCAGCTAGGGACAAATCCATGGCTTGCGGTGGGGAAAAGAAGCGGAAAAAGGATTCGCGGGGCATCACCTTGAAGCGAGGACTTCGCCTCCGTCGGCTCTCCACGGTTTGCAGTGTCAAATTGAACCCATCGCGCCAGTGGATGTGACAGCCCTCACACCTCACGATCTCCGGACCCTCGTACAGAAATGGGTACTCCTGATCCGCCGAGTGTTGCAGAAAGTACCTCTTCGTCAGCTGAAGTGATGTGTCGTGCAGGTAGCCATTCGGCCGGAATTGAAAGCTAACCGTATAGCTGTCCTGATCGTAGCCCAAACGCACATCCTGCAGGCACTCCAGCAGCGGTTCATCGTGCTCCTGGACCAGCTCCGACAGCAAAGGCACATTCCGAAAGACAGTCAGCCAGAAGCGAGGAACGCCCAAGGTATCTGCCGGCACAGGCGGAATTCGGCTCCTCAACTCACGCAGCTCCTCGTTATTCTCCAAGTCCAGATTTAAAGAATCCGACTGTGTCTCCGGCCAGAAGGAGTCATCCTTTTGCAGCGGTGGCTCCACAATTCCATTTAAAATGTTTTTTCTTGCATCGAACACAGCGCAACTCTGGCCGTAAAATCGCCGTTCCAGCTCATAGACCTCCCGGTAGAATTGCTCTGAGATGCGCACCTGGTGCAGCTGATTTAGCTTGAGGGCCCGTATCCTGTTCTGCACCTGCTCCGGCAATTCACTGACCATATGCCGGAGGAAGGCCTTCCGAATTTGAGCGGGCAGATCCGCTGGACTTGGCGTTGGTTCGCAGATAAAGGTAGATTCCCGGATGCTTAGCGATTGCAAGGATTCCGAGATCTCGGCAGGCTTCAATTCCGGCTCTTGAGTTCCTCCAGGTCGGAGTAGCTTGTCTGGATTTTTTTCTACATTTAACATGATGCAAAAACTACTTGAAATTTTGGATTTTCTATGAATTTATAAATGCTTTTAGAGCTTGGCACTCTGGATTACAAGTACTACATATTTCTATCATGTAGAAATCTTGGATGATCTTCAGAGTTTTTGAGGTACAAAAAACAAAACCTACACTTTGTCGTGGTTAAATACAATTTAAACCTTTCCTTTTGATATAAATCCCTCAGAAACTAATTTAAAATTTAAACAATTTTAATTAATTTTATACATTTTCCGCTTGTACATGTGCTATTGTTGCGCAGTGTCTTTTATTTATGTTAAAGCAATCGAAGCCAGTGTGTAAACCAATCCCCTAGAAACCCAAATGAATGCAAAAATGTTTGCTGACGCAGGCTTTTCCAGCCTAGTGCGAGCACAGCTGCTGATACCAGCTCTTGCTTTCCCGACACCTTGAATTGGTGCACATAGGACAGCGCATGAGGAACTTGGGATTGACCGCCTGCTCCGACTTGAGGTGATCCGCCACAATGTTGCTTAGGGCGTCAATGAACAGCGGATGATCATTTGGCGCTGCTGCCCGTCGAATCTCCTCCACGCCCACCTCCTTGGCCAGCTCGTCGCAGTACTCAATGTCCAGTTCGTGGAGAGTCTCGATATGCTCGTTCACAAAGGCAATGGGCACCAGGATGAAGTTCTTCAGGCCTTGCTTGACATAGCCCTAAAAGGAAATAGGAAAAGGTAAAATAATTGAGTAAATAGGAACGCAAAAGGTAACATTACCTTGATGGCATCATCGGTGGCAGGTGCCAGCCAGGGCAGCGGTCCCACCTTGGACTGCCAGGCGAGGCTGTATGGATTCGTTTGACCCAGCTCCTGCATTACCATATGCACGCTGGCCCCAATCTCCGAGGGATAGGCATCGCCTCGGCTGACGGCTTTCAAAGGCAGGGAATGGGCAGTGAAGAGGATTACCACATCGTTGCGCTTGGTCTCCACGAACTTGGCCAACTCATCGCGTATGCGCTGGGCAAAGGTCTTGATTAGCAGGGGATGGGTGCCCCACCTATCAATAATGCTCCACTTGATGTTCGAGGGCAGGTTGCTAGAAGCAGAAACTAATGTAAAAACCAATCTATCTTTTGGTAAAATCTCCACTTACTTCTTGCGGTAATGGGTAAAGATGGAGTTGAAGCTAGAGCCGGAGGTGGCGCAGCTGTATTGTGGATACTGCGAGAACAAGACAAGGCGCTCTGGTTTGTCTCTAAGGAAAGGTAAGAATTATTTCATGACCTCCTTAGCTGTTTACATCACCACCCCACTTTTCAATCTCGGCCAGCGTGTTTTCCGTTAGCGGATTCACATAACGGAAGCCCACATAGTGCTTGTGCGGCGCCGTCTCCGGTGAGATCTTGTCCAGCTGCTCGCACATCAGCTTGCCCTGCAGCTCTGTCCATTTGAGGATCGGGGATCCGCCGCCAATCTCCTTGTACTTCTTCTGCACCTCGGGCGTCCTGCGCTGGGCAATCCAGGGCCCCAGGCGGCTCTGCACGGGCAGCTGGATCATGTCCCGATCGGTCATGATACGGAGAAGGTAGTCGTGCACCTGGTCCGTGTGCTGTGGGCCGCCCATGTTGAGCATTAGAATTGCAGTCTTGGGTTGCGGCTGGCCGCTCAAGTGGCGGACACTGCCGGCCAGGTTGCCTGTTTGGGAGTGAGTTTTATTGGAGTTGTGATTGATATTCCATTACATGTACTTACTGGCCAGCCTGCACAGGTTTCTGTTATGCATAAACATTGTGTTTTGATATCAAAATATTGCACTTTTTACCAAATGACAACCGGAAAGTTGCACAGAGTTGGACAATAGTGCTGGCAAAACGTCGGAGCACTATCGATACTCCCCGTAAAAACATCGAAAAATCGATAGTAGAAAAAATTGATTTTTTGCCAGCACTATTGGACAACGTCTTGAACTGGGCAGCACAGACGATCTGGCAACTCGGTAAAAAAAATACCAACTTTCAGCAGGACATCCTGCGCCTGCGCTTCTGTATGCAACGGTAAAAGCTGACTGTCGTGCCGTCTCCCTCCCACACGTTGCATTTCACTCATCGTTCGCTGCGAGTCGTTGCCTGTCCCCAAGTTCTCCGTTTTTTTGGAGCCATTACTGTAAATGCAACCAGCGTTGGAGGAGAAAAACACTAACAACATCGTCTGTTTCGCGACTAAAACCTGAAAAATATCAAAAACATAAAGAAAGTGCCGTGAAAACCGGGGGAAAACCCGCCGCAGCAAAGTGAAAAGTGGGAGTTGGAGTGGGTGACAGAAAGAGACGGGAAGGGAGCACCACACGGCGGTGGTGGGTGTTCGTTCGCATTGGTATGCGTGTTGGTGTTATCGCCAGCAGCAGTGAGTTGCTCCAAATTCGCGGCGTCGGCGCAGAAGGACACTCTCTCCCACTCTCTCCGGTGCTGCTCTAAACGGAACAGGATATTTTATTATACTGAAATTCGTACGCAGGAAATTCGCATAGTTGTGAAAGCTTCGCGCTGCCACACGGACGCATTCCGCTGCTGGCTCCCCCGCACTCACACACTCTCACCCGCGCGCACCCACATACACTCGCTGACACACACTCGCGCAGAAATCAATTAAAACGCATAGATAAGTTGCAGTTTTTTGTGAACCAAAACATGTTGAAATTAACTCACAAATTGCGCAAAAAATGCCGCAGCAAAAAAGTCGCAGCAGCAGCAGTCGCACCAGCAGCAGCAGCAGCAGCGGTGGTGAAAAAATTGTGAAACGGCCAACGAAAGTAGTGGAAAAGCAACGAACGGATAAAGGAGAGAGAACCGAGAAGAGAAAGGATGCAATGACCACCGAAACGGCAGTTTGTCTCTAACGGTAGCAAATACAACGTAGCCTCGCATTCTTGCATTTTTGCATCATCGCGTATTCTCACAGCCCCCGGAAGCAGCAGCAGCATCAGCGGAAATTAAAACAAATCGAAGCCGAAATAAAAGAGCGAGCAAGGAATACAGAGGAAAGAGAGGAGAGAGAGCCATAAAGGAAGAGAGCAAAGTGCATCCTCAGCTTTACAACACGGCACACATTTACGACCGGTGACTGCAACTGGAATCCTCATTCTCCTCCAACCCCCTGCCTCTTCCTACCCCGTCGTCATCCTGGTCCATCATCGCCGCATCCCTCCCCTGCTCCGCCATGTTGTTGTCATTTGCAATTTGTGATCTCATGTTCTCATAACTTGGGCAGCAGACGTTGGCACGGATTAGACGAAAAAACGTCAAGTTCCCAAAACTGCAGGTGAGTTCAGCGAAAATGGGATGTTTTCTAGGGGTTAAAGGAAAGGGGGGTTTTCCCCGGGAAAGTTAAGAACTGCGGTTTGCTGTTTATAGAAAGCTGATAAATCGAGATCATTTTATTTGATAATATTATAAGTTATCTGGGTTTAACTAATTTAGATAAATATAGAAAGTTTAGTTTCTAATAATTTGGTTTAATATAGAAAGTTTGAATATACTTTCCAAATTCTATCACCGGAATTTTATGAAGGAATAAATAAATCATCCAGAAAATAGGTCAAGAAAAGTATATCCACAATAAGCCGACTTATAAAACCTTCATAAATTGGTTTTCCTTTTAATTATTATTTAAAATCGATGTTTTCCATATATGTTACTTTTGCTGACTTTGAGGACTTGAATCGATTTAATATAATATTAATGAAAAAGCAAACAAAATACTTAATTCCTAAATAACAAGTCTGTAATATTTACTTTTGCTTACCATATTTTTATTAAGGAGCTTACTCTTCGCTCTTTTATCTTAAAACATGTTAAACATATATTTTAGGATGTAATTTTTCACTTAAAATTGCATGTTGCACTAAATGTCGTGCTTCAAGATTATATATCTTGGCAATAGTTTTTATTGACTATAAAAAACACTTCAATTAAGCAATAACCTTTTAAATTATCCAACTTAAATCGTTGTTGCCTTCTAGCAATTAAAATCTAAAACTCTAAAGTTGAAACAGTAAAACTCATGCTGTGCTTTTATGGCTCCCAGTTGGACTCCTTTACATTTGCCCTGGGTTATTCCAATTATTTTATTTTTTAATTAAGAATGAAATTTCTGGAGTCCAATCAAAGCCCGGCGTTTCATCAAAACAATACGGAGAAAACGACGAGAAATGTAATATCTTGCGGTGATGCTCCTCCAGCTTCAAAGTCTTTTACGTTCCCACTCATTCCAGTGCAGTTGAAATATCTGAGAAACCAACAGGCGGAAAAACAAGGAAAATAAAGAGGGAAAAAGGGAAAAAGAAAAAGTATACAACTGGGGGAGAAGATACAGAAAGCAAAACATTAACCGCGACATTAACAATCAGAAATGCTTTTTTGTGTGGTTTTTTGTTTTTTTTTTTTCGCTCAAAGCCGTCATTTTATTTCACCCTGCCATAACTCCCCCAAGAGCCCACCAAACTACCCTCAGAGTTAAGAGCTTTGCTCCAGTTTTACAAGCAAACAGAGGAGGAAAATTCGTGTGGGGTCCGAAAACCATGAAAATAAAGCCTCTAAAAAAAAAAAGAATTTTAAGCTAAACCACACAAAAACTAGCTCTAAAAAATATTTTAGACCTGTATAATAAAGTGGGACAACAACCGAAGCCATATATTTGGACATAAATGGGATTTCAATAGAAACCAATTTAAGGCTGCCACTTGGGAGTTTATTTACTGTTTATTCAATTTTTAAAGTCCATTGTGTGTGGGTTATAATAGGGGATAAAATATAAAAGAAAATATTTCAGGAAGCTTTTATTATTACTAAAACTTTGGAGAGGTAGAACAAATGTTTAAGGATAGCAATACCACAAAAACAAGATCAGGGATTTCATTTCAACAATCTAAGCTTTATAATAACCTTAAATATATTTTTATTCGATAGAAAACAACAAAAAAGTTTAAAAAACATAATCTCAATGGATTGTTATTCCACTTTGTAAGTAGCTTAAACTAGTTGTAGATTAACGTTTACAAATAAACTCTCTCTTCAAATTCCTATGCACTTTATTTTGATCCTCTTAAACTCATACGTTAATGCCAACTACTGCAGTACTATGTGAAGTGGTGGCTTCAACGGCCAAATCCTATGGCTGTGTGCAACCATAATTCCATCCTTTTGATTCTCAACTCACTAATTAGATAAAACCGTGGGTTCTCCCGCAGATTTTTCAGTTTCTATGGTTGCGCGCATATTTTTGGCATTTTAGCGGAGTCCGAGTGGCGAGCAGTAGCGAGTTGCAAGTTGCTAGTTACAAGTTTTGGTGTTGCTGGGTGGCATGTTGCACTGTCGCCTGGTGACAAAGCAGCGTGCCAACTTCGCGCTTGAAATGGGCAACAAAGACCACATGGGGCGCATCGAATGCACTGAAAAAATAATTCTTATAGAGTTCTTTATTCAAAAGAAAAAATGTTGAGCAAAGGCTCTTAATTTTCATATTTTGTATTTAATTTAAAATTCTTAGATCAAAGATAATACCTAAATCAAAATTTTAAAATTATTAAAAATTATGTTTGAGTTTATCCTTTCTCTTTAAAAATTGTTACACTTTTTTCCTCGGTGTGCATGCGAGTGAGTCTATGTGCATTCGCATGAATCCAAATGGCTTTGAGGGGGTTGTCGTTGGTGTTGGGAGTGGCGGCTGTGGGTGCGGGTGTGCCAGTGCCAGCCCCCTGCGACATTAGCCAGTGGTGGTGGGTCTCTGTTTTCGTGGTTATTTCTTCAACGGGTGCTACATGCCAGTTAATGTGTGGACAAGGGATCGGGCCAGAAGCGGGTTGTACGGATAAACTTGAACGCAGCAATAACAATACGAAATAATGCGATGGGGTTAGGATTGAGCCAAAAAAGAGCAATCGATATATCCGACGTGCCCTCCACGGTGGATCGCTGTCAATATTGTTGCATCGCCAAAATGGGGTGCCATTACACTTTGACAAAAATCTATACAATTGTTTAAATAGGTAGTAAAGACATGCAGAAATTATAAAATAATAAAACAAACTATATGAAAGGAAAATACAGAGTAAATTTAAATAGTTTGAGGCTTTTTAGTTGTATAAAGTGTGTTTAAAAAGTTAATTAATATTTAATTTAATTATTTAAATAGACAAATACTTTTTATTGTTTTCTTTCTTTGGTTAAATGACGCTAAACAGCTCATTTTCTATAGTATTTTTAGCTTAGTGCTATTACCAGCCCCCATTATTATGAATGGCTTTTCTTCATGTGAAACTTCAGACCCTGCAGGTAAGATCCTTCAACATTTTAGCTGAGCTTTGCCATTTCTTCTTCTTTTGCTATGTTTTTCCTGTCTGTTTTTTATTATTTGATAAATGATTTGCAATTTTTGCCGCTTGAACCGAGGGCGTTCCAAGGCTTTGTCACTCATTTATGTATGTATGTAAGCACACTCTCCTCTCTGAATTATGTACATGGGAAGAATCATTGCCGGCTGAATTTATGATGTCATTATAATAAATTTTATGCGTGCCTAGACAACATTCCCGGCGACTGGCGGCAAAAGTTGTCCTCGATGTAAACGTTGTTGCTGCTGCTGCTTCTGGCTGTTGGTGTTGCTGTTTCATCAACACCCGGGCCAGTATTTCTCTCTCTTGGCTGATTGCTATACTTTGTCGCTGTGCTGTTGCTGTGACACAAAGTATCTTGTATCTGCATGTTCTAACTGCAACCAGCAACTCCTTCGGCTCAACATCCAACAACTGCCAACTGTCTACTCCCTACTTTTCCGTACAAATGCATTGCACTCACTGCAAAGGAAATTATGAATAGAACATTTTTCTGTTTCATTCTGGGCTGTCCCAGACAGTGATGTCAGCTGGGAAACTTTTATCGAGGCTATATTTTTAGTTTGGTGAATGTTTTAGAGCTTCAATTTAAAATTGCAACCAATGAGAGAGCTTAGATTTCTTCAAGCAATCGTAGAAATTTACATAAAAAACTTAAAAGACCATAAAGTTAAGTCAAATTTATCCGAGAACTTAAACAATTCGGAGGGTTCTGTAAGTTTCTTAAGATATTTTGAAGCCTGAAAATTTATACATTTTTATATTTATTTAAGAAAATTTCTTCATATCGTTTTATTTTAGTTTAAAGATACATAAGTAGAAGAGGTAACTGGCAAGATCTAGTTACAGTAAATAAACCAACTGAATTTCTTAACTTTAATGAATTTAAATCTTAAATTAAATCATATTTGTTATATTTTTCTACAACTTTTCTCTCATAAATGGGTCGTTGGCATCTCTAAAACTAGCACTGAGTTGCAAGAAGGGAATCCCAAGAAGGAAATCAGTTGTCACTGACGCAGCTGGACCCCCTTACATATGCATGAGGACATGGCTCGACATTCTTCTTTGTACATCTGAATGTCCTGTGCACGATTGTAACTTTTTTCATTGCAATTACGGAAGGGAGTAGGGGGCTCTGTGGGAATCTTTAGTGGAAGTCAAGTATATATATCTGTATGCAGGCCCGACAAAAGTGTTTTATGGCAACAAAATCTCAGCTGGAGTTGTGGGCAAAGTGCCAGGCAAAGCTTCCACTGGCTTAGTTTAGGTTCTACGTGCCTCTAATGGTGATGACAATGATCATTACTGCCAATGATGACGATGTAATATTGGTATTGAGGTTCGGAGTTACTTGAAGGGATTTACAGGGAAGTGTATTTAAAATTCTTAAAGTTCAAATTTGAACTTAAAAATTACTCATTTCTAGGGAGTAAGTTCCCTATAAAGGTTTTGAATTACGATAGTAGAAGTAAGTCAAATAATTTTTATTTATTATAACCTAATAATTTTATTTAAGAAAATTATTTAAAAAATTATCTTCAAAGTCAAAGTCAAAGTTTCCATTTCTCCAAGTGGCCATTTTCTCTTTCATTGTTTTATGCATATTGAAAAAGGTCTCGTGTCTGAAAAGTTTCCCATCTGAGGGACTGGTAGCGTTAATAACTTTAAATCCAAAGGGCACACGAGTCATTCCCCTTCCCCACAGCAATGAAAATAGATGTATGTACATATGTGTTCGTTTATTCATATTGTTGGGGGGGCTGTGCCAGAGAGCATTGGGGTTTATCTAAACAATTCCGCATCTCTTTTGCGACATTCTTTTTGTTTTTATTCCCGTTTCTATTGTAGAGTCACAGAAACAAGAGCAGCTAGCCGCACAAAATGCTTTTTAATTAAAAATAATATCAACGATGCCTCGACGCCACAGTCATTCTCTCCAAAGAAATGGAACTAAAAGAGTTAGCTTATTGTTAAATGAAGTGAATATATATTTTTATCGGTTAAATGCATTTTCCATTACCTTGCAAATTAAGCGCTGAGCCGTTTAACGTCGTAGACGATAATTTTCTCAGCTTAGACGATAATTTTCTTATAGCCAAGTAAAACCAGGCCAACACAATTAGCCCCAAAGGCCTTAAGGCCAGCAAGCCAGCCAGTCAGGCTGTCTGCTTGGCTACTTCATTACCATAAATAGATAGTTATATTGTATGTTATGTGAGTGTGCTTATTTTGTCAAGTTGCCAAGGCTGTAAAGAACGAGGAATTATATATATACTAAGTCTTATATGCAAACTGCGACCTTTTTTTTTTATAAGCTGCTAACTATTAATGGGAAGTCATGTAGCTTTTGTTAAGAAACATGTGCTTTAAATTTATTTTTAGAACATTAACGTCGAATATTTTTGTGATACTTTAAGTGTTTTTAATCCATTATGCTTAATCTGTTCTTTAACTTTAATTTATAATTAAAAAGATGATTTTTTCTTTCACGTTTTCTTTTAAATCCGAATGTATAGCATTTTTTTAAGGGCGACCCAATATCGTACGAGGAGACCGAGGAATGTCCTGCTGTACTCCCCGTTCTCTGTTTCTCTCACTCTGTCCTCTATTTTCATTTCCATCAGCCTACCAACCACTGTGTGTGTGTGTGTGTGTGTGTGTGTATGCTAAGCGAACCACATTTTATTTGCCAATGGACGGACAAAAGCTAAGGAGCAGGGCAAACATTGCATTATCAGCGCTATAAAATCAGACGCAGACAGTTACTCGATATATGCATATGGTAGGAGGGGTGTAAGGAGGGTTTGGGGAATGGGAGTTCTGAGTTGAGGGGGGAGGGGCTAAAACTGTCCAAGTGCTCGAATGCCTTGTCAAGCAAATGCATATGACACATGTCGGGCTCGTGGCTCCAGGCTCGCGAAGTGTAAAGCTTCATTAAGTTAAACATGCTCAGATACACTCAACACACTCCTACGCATACACATAGGCATGCACAGTGGAACAATCGATGAGTTTTTATCTAGAAAATAAATTTAAAAGGGTTCGCTAATATTTTTTTTGTAGAAAGTTTTAGGAAGAACTCTCTTTTAAAATTAAAAATTCATAGGAGAATAAATTTAAAAATCAATATAATTTCGACACACTGTTCTTGGGTGTGTCAAGTGAATAGAGCGTGTGTGTTTGTCTCTGAGTGTGTGCAAGCTTGTTGACAATCAAGTGACAGTAAATACTTGGTCGTTCGTTTTTTAACTCATTATTCTCTCCGCTTTCCCTATGTTTTATTGCAGGAACTCTACTCACAACACACAACGAGCAACGAATAAATCGAACTTGCATTTTTATATCGCATTTTTGTAAGGAACCAAATAACGGAACGTGTTCAGCATTGACCAAATGCCATCGCAGCAAGCAACTCGAGCTATACGTGTCCCATGAAAACAGACGGCAATTAATAGAATAGTTGCCTTTTGAACGACGAACCCCACCCAAAGGCGAGAGAGGAGGAACGAGGAAAGGACGCAGGATATTCCCCAATCGGATCCCCACTAATAAATGCAGTGGAAGAAGAAGTTTACTCGATTGAAAGCAGCTACTGGAAATTCGCGTGTGCGAAGAATGCTTTGTTGTGGACGTAGAAAGGTAAGAAAAACAATGATTATTTAAAGGGATTTTTAAAAAGGGAAAATATGACTAAAACGGAGGCATAAAATTAGTCTAAAAAGCAAAGTTTCACGGACAATTAATACTAATTATTAAGTTCAAACTTCTCCAAAAGTAATTAATATATTTTAAGGAATAACTTAACCTTTTCATTGTGGCATTTTAAGGATAGCCTTTATCACATATACATAATTGCGAGGGATTTAATTAATGAAGTATTATAGGGCTGTGATCTTAATGCTCCAATATAGTAGTTAAGCTAATTATAATATGCTTGATTCAGCATAGTTAAAAATAAACAAGTCACTGTAAGTTTATCAGAATAATTAGGGCTTAAAGGTCATTTTAAAGTAGTTTAATCGAAGCTATTAATAATAATGGATAATTACATTGAAATAAGATGAAGTATAAAATGAAATAATGGTTAAGGGAATACAACATTTAAATATGAAACAAAGACTACATATTTCATTAAGAAATTCATTTTATAGGCTATAATCAGAACTTCATTGCACTCTTTTTAAATAAATTATACAATAAAATTAATTATTTTTCCTCTACTCATTATGAACCTTTTCCCAGCTTTGATTTCAAATGTATATCTTATTGTTTCAACTTTTCCATCAATTATCTGTTGTGGTCGTCCTTGGCGGACCAATTAAACCGTGACTGAGCAATCTTTTAAGAACAGTGCTCGCTCTCTTTTTACCGACATAAGTGCGGGAAAACTGGCTCAATCTGTCAGTCAATTGGAGGAAAACAGCCCCCGTCTCGGCCCTCGTCACCTTCGTGGTTGCCATAATAAATTTACATTTTACGCCTGAATTTCAATGAAGGCTTAATTGCAAAATCTGATTTATATGCTGCCGCTGTTGCCGCGCACGATGTGTATATGGCCTGGATGGGTATGGGGATTTTCTGGTGAAATTTTCATTGGGGCCATGCCTCCCACCATTGAAGTGGGCGGACGGAGGTGTTTACATACAAAATACGAAACATGTTTCGCCACTTTTTAATGCAAGCGATACACACACAACACACACACACACCCGGCGACAAATTCAATTACAAGCCACACGTGCGGCATGGGGCATACCATCTATCGGACTTTAATCAAAGTTACCGCACAGTTTAATGCAATTTTTGAAATGAACTCCCGATTGAATGCCGAGTAATTGGGCTGAACAAAGGGGTTTAATCCCGCTGTCCGACAGCACTTAATTTGATTGGGACCCAGGGCTCCAGTGGAATGGATAAGAGTATTTGCTCGACTGCTCCCACCTGGCAGGCACCTATTCCTCTATGGGGTTGCCCCTTCATTAGGCACCTAACTGAGCAAGGTGCTCCTCTAGATTGTGTTTAATGCCAAAAAGCACTGCAAAAGAATGTAGAGTCAAAAAGAGATTTATTTTAGGTATTTATTCTTGGGATTCTATGAGGATTTATAATCAATTAATTGTGTTTCAAAAAGTTATTATTGAGACTTTACATCTCTATACTTTATATCTCTACTGATGATGATTCTTGGATGGTTCCTAGACAATGTGTGTATCCTGTGGATAATCAATCATTTAGTCTTATAAAAAATACATATTATATTATGACTCACAGGTCTCTAGGCCTCTAAAAGCCATATAGCTTCTATAATTATAATGTCTTTCAAGAATAACTATTTTTTTCCCAAGTGTAATCCTAGCAAGAGCCACCATCTCTAGCCGTCTTGTAAGAACTTTGCCAGTCAGCCAGCCGCTTGGAGAAACTTTGTGATAAAGTCCTTGCGGATAAGTCCTTGGAGATGCGGTTGCCGGCGCATTTAGACCACAGCCACACCCTGTTCACACACTACCCACCCGTTTCGTACTCCTCCTCCTCCTTCTCTGACACTCCTGGCTGTTTGTTTTAGTTATAGTTGATTATTTTTCTTTTTGCCGCGTAGCAAACTTTGACTTTGGCTCCCTGACATCGGAAAGTTTAACAAATAAATTAATTTACCCGCTGCACCGACAACCAGCCAAGATGAAGCTGCCATCTTAATCGTCCCGCGGACCTGGGTTGGCAAGGAATTCAATTTGCACTGCTCGATTCCCTTTGAAAGCAGAGAATCCTAGGGATTTCAAGGGATGTGCTTTGAGGCATTATAGCTGCAGGAAAAATAACAAAATAAGTCACACAAAATATTTATTTAATTAATTATAAAATTATTTTGAGCAGTATTTGAGGCATCTTATTATCAAAACAAATAATAATTCTTTAATAGTTTATAATTTGAAAATAACCCCAAGAAATGTATAAATTTATAGGGAAAATTTTACCCATACCTTACTTTTTACCCTATATCTTTCAGTTTCAGTAAGGGTATTCAGAGTTCGAAGCATCTTTTAAAATGCATTTAAATTGCATTTCTTGTTTGGCCTTAATAGCTGCCTTGGCTTTAATCAGTTTTGCGCCAGGCTCTGTAAATTGATTTGTTAAACAATTTTTAATTGAAATAAGACGCTGCCGGGCAGAATGTCAAACTTTTCTGCCAATACTTTGCCAGCAGGCAGCAGCTTTTCCGCTTCTCTGCTGCTCTGCTGCTTTGCTTCTTCGCCCAGCTGCGCTGTTCTGCCCTTCCGCTTTTCCGCTTTTCCTGGCACTTGGCAAAAAGTTGGTCAAGTGAGACGCGTTGGCATTTCTATTGGCATACGAGTGTTGACTGGCAGCCAAACAGGCAATTGCACTCGGGTCGAGGAGGGGCAGGGCGGGGCGGGGGCTGAGCGCCAGAAATCAGCATATTGAATTACAAATTGGAGGGGTTGCGAAATCGAAACCATTCAATGGGATTGTTTTGTGCAGCATCCATCCATCCGATTTTCCATGGCAGTGGCAGTGGCAGTTGCAGTTGCAGTTGCTGCATCTGCAGCATCTCTATATATTTTTTTTTTGCTGGAATTTCAATAAATTCCACATGCCGGTCCGGGCAGTAAATTATTTTGATTTATGTGCAACAATGCATGAGTGATGAAAAGTGGCAGCACATTGGCTGCATTTGAAATTTAATTGAAAGTCTGACTGACAAAGGCGGTTTCTCCCAATAAAGTCATATTAAATTTGAATTAAAGTACGATAAATAAATATAATTGCCGCAGAACCTAACCGAATTTATTTCTATCGCTAAACTTGTAATGAATTTTGGGTTTTGTTGGTCTGATAAAATGTGAGAAAATGGTTCAAATAGGCTTGCTGAGATTTACTCTTCTATTACCCGCTTTTTAAGCTTTAAAATGTTGTTTTAGATGACAAAACTCTAAAAATAAATTGATGGAGTACTTGCTTTCAGTTGCTTAAATGATTAGTTGCCTGAAGGATGAAAGTTTATGAAAATAGTTTGCGGTTGTGGCCATCGGCCCCCTTGATGTATTCGTTGGAGGCTGTGCGGAAAGTTTTCCCCAACTTGTTTGCCATGCAGCGGCACGTTTAGTGCTCCGAAATGGCGCAAGATGATGGCATAAAGCATCCTCAGCCCAGTCCCCTATCCTGTCTTCTTTAGGCCTGGAGTCTGTCGAGTGCCATTCACAAATAAATGGCGGGCATTTAGGCAGCCGCAGTCTGGAGTCTATGAGTATTCTTTTTTCTCCTTTCTTGGAGTCTTTCTTCATCGGCTGTGTTTGAGTTTCAGTTGCCTGGCCACCTTTGAAGCTGCCAACAACAATTGGGGAGAAGGCGCTGCCAGGAAACTAAGAAACTAGAAGCGACGACTGGCACAGGATTCTAGGCTCAATGCAGATAAGGATATTGCCTCAGCTGGAGCAGAAGTAGAAACAGGAGGAGGAGGAGAAGCAGGAGTGGGAGCAGAATTAGGAGCAGGAGCTGCAGATGTAGATGAAGATGAAAATAGTGTTGGATGCTGAAAGTTTCTAAATATGTGCATTTAATCGATATTTTGTTTTATAAAAATATAAATAGCCTTTTTTGTGAGATTTTTGATAATATTTCCATATTTTAAACTTTAATGCGATATGTTATATTATTTTTTATATTTTTCGTAGATATTTTTTTCTCAGTATCCGCGTTCTTACAGATACAAAGCAGAGTCAGAAACTTTTCGCCAAGACAAACACTGGCACAGCATTTCTCCATCTTCCTTCCTTTAGATACTCCCATCGTTTTTCTTTTCCCCTCTTTTTCTTTGCAATTTGCTCGCCAGAAAAAGCGTTTCTGCCTTGCTGCACTTCCTGGAGTCCCCCCTCCTCTATTGTTTTAGTTGCCAAATGATTTTGAAAAAAAAAGAAGAGAATAATAAAATAAAAGCGAGCTAAAACTATTAATTGGCAACGTAGCAGGTGTAGCGGTTTTTTTAATTGCTGCCAACGCAGCGCAAAAAGTTTTACTTTGCTTGGCGCTTAATAAGCTTAATTTTAGGTGCATTGACTTGGAAAGCGCCGTGATAGGGCAATAGAACCAAGGAGCAAAGGACCAAGCGCCAAAGCAGTGAAGAACCTGAAGCCCTTGGGGGGAATTAGTTCACCAGCACACTGATTAATTTGATAATAAGACGTTCAAATGCCAAAATGATACTCTTTTGACAGGGCAAAGACAGGGGTTAAAGGAAACAGGATCGTGGAAATTGGCAAGGTTTAAATATGATGTATAATACTTCACCTTCTACAAAATTATTTCAGAAAAAATTACAGAAAAAAATCAGAAAGACAAGTACTTTGTCAAGTCCTTAAGTGATGTTGCCTGGTTACTATTGCAATCAATTAATTAACTAATTGAGTCAGCAGTTAGGTTCCCGACTATGCAAACAGAGGAAATTTCCTTATCTCGGCACAAGTTTCCACCTGCTTATGGCCCAGTGAGCCATGTACTATATGACAACTGGCTCAAGGACTGTCTCTCGCTTTTGCTTACCTTGTTAGGGATGCTTACGTGCGTTGAAATTTTTTGTTTTCTCTAGCTAGCTGCTCGACTTGAGCTACTACGTGCCCTTCATTTGCAACTAATTGCAAAAGTCTTGCGCAACTACACAAGTGACACAAGACAGGAGGCAGGAGACAGTCCATAGTCGACAGTCGATATATTGAAATGCTCCATATTCATCGAAGACTTTTGTGTTGTTGCGTGTGCACGTAAAATATTTGCCTGTCATTGTTCCCATCGGGAAACAGTGTCCTGTCGAACGTGTTTATATTTTGCAGAGCCATCTGAACATTCTGCGAATGAATATTTCGGTAGAATATTTGACAGTTGACTTACGGCCAAGGATCCTTGCCCCAGGGGTCCTACCTCTGTGCCGCTCTTAACTTATTTTTAATTATTTCCGTCAGCAGGGCGGCCCATTAAAATGATGAGCGGGAATTAGCTCAGCCTTGTGGTAATGATAATGGGCTGCCCGTCGGCTGAGCCGGATTTAACCGAACTGAGCTGGGGCTTTGCCGTTGGCATTTAAGTGGCAAACGTAGAGCTGCGTATGACATATTTTTATATATTTTTTTTGGTCCACGAAAACATCAACAGCCCCGTGCTGGCGAGAGATGGAATGGAGGTCTCTATGCAATCTATGTTCGCTCGTATTGAGGGCACTCCACAGCAAAGGCAAACAAACACAGTTGCCAAAGAGAGTGCAGTGGCAGAAAATTTGGGTATATATTTTAAATTTAAATTTTGAGAATTTTATATATTCAAATTTCTTATTTTTTATTATTATTTTTAGGAAAAATCTGTACTATTTTATATTATTCATTATTAAATATCTGGGATGCCACAGATATTGTTTGGTACTTCGAAATGGAAATAATTTTTAATCAATTTTATTTCGAGTGCAAAAAAGGAGACCGGAGCAGCGAGTCATGGCAGTGGCAGAAATTGCAATGCCAAAACGAAATTAACCCCACAACAACCTTTCTACAGAAGGCAGCAGCAGCATCCGTGGAATGCCGCTATATCATCTGTGTGCCGCTATATATCTAAGTGTGCGTGTGCGTTTGAGTGTGTATGTTGCACTAAAAGCGGTTTATGCCACTCACATGTAAACTCGGTTGCCTGCGAGTCGCCTCCTCCAAGTGTTTGGCTGCGTCCAGCACCTGCACATACACCCACCACCACACACGATTGTTGTGTGGATAGGTCGTGGCTTTGCGTGTGTCCCACCACCTCACACCGCCTTAACACCCCCTCGTTAACCCATCCTTGTCCGCCCTGTTGGTTTGCTCAAATTTTCTGTTTGCTTTGCTGTGGATTTTCGTTACGTTTTCGACAGAAACCCCCCATTTTCCACCCCAAAGACTTTCCTTACTTTTTTTTTTTCGTACCTTTAACGTATTTTGCATTTGCTTGGCACAGATACCGAGGGGCTTTGGCGGGTTAAGGTTGGTGGGTGGGTTAACGTTTCTCTCTCTCTCTCTCTGTGTGAGAAAGTCTCTTCTACCTCAGCTCTCCCGTTGGGGGAAAAGCTTTTGTAGTAGAGAAATACGAACCATTTTCGTTTTTGTTGATTTTCCACCCCATCGTAACTTTATTTTTTAGTTTTTTTTTTGTATAATTCTTTGGCTTTTGCGCCTTGGCTGTGCTTCCTTAGAGTGGCCAGAGTTAAGCAAAAGTTTATGGCACACTTTTTTAGCTTAAAAAATTGTGTAGAAAACATGGGTAGTGGTTGTTGTGGTCAGAATTTAATGGGCAACTCTGATGAGGATAATGTAAAGATATCTGTAGTGCGGGGATTTTAGAAATTGGGTTAAGGAAAATATTTAATTTAATTGCAAGAATATTGTAAGTGTTAGCCTTATATATTTAATTGAATTTGATGATTTTCTTAATTAGTTATGATCAATTTTTGACTGCAAAAAGATCCCGAAGTTAGTTTTCTACGGGCATTTCCTGTACAAAATACTTTCTCTTGTTATATTTCGAGAGAACTCCGAAATTTATATTAATATTTAATATTCATATTATTTATAACTACCATTTATCTAAATGTCAAACTGTACTCTACCTTGCTGCTAACTCCCCCTGATAAAAATAAGATTTTATTGATTCATTAAAAAATGTTCTCTTGGCCATAAAATAATGTGCTTCGAGCGACTCACGTATGCGTGTGTCTTGACATTTAGTGTGCAATCCTCTCTCTCGGATAATGCAAGGACACTTATACTGCGGGCATTTGCAAACTTTGGGTATTATTAGACGAGACTTGAAAGGGCACAGACAGAGCGACCACAGGCAGGCAGGAAAATGACATCAATTAGCCGGGGCGAGAACTAAGCCAGGCCTTGGGCCGACACGTTAACAGGCAAAACACTCGGGGCGAAGACATGTACCAAAATTGTGCCAAGGCTTTTCACAGCCAGTTACATTTCAAATGTGATTGATGGGGGCGAAGCTCAAATCCGAGTGGGTGGAAAATCCAGGTGGGTGGCGGCTGCTTGCATACATAGTTGATGTGGCATTTTCACGCCAATTGCGATTAGTTGTTAACGCCGACTGCAATTAGTCTAGTGCCAAGGCAAATGGGAAATGCGAAGGCAAATGCCGGCGGCATTAATTGCCAATGAAGGCACTTAAAGGGCAATTTAACGTGGGGGTCCGAGGGGCTTACCTTTGAACTCGAATCGCTAAGCGGCTTACCTCTCACGCAAGAGCAGGCGAAACTTTTGCATAATTCACTCGAAGGCAGCAGCATCAAAGCCGCATCAAAATCCCAACTTGTACTCTCCGGTTGCCTTTGCCTTTTCCCGATTTTCCAGCATTTTTTTGCTGTTGCTATTATTTTATTTTATTTGTTTGTTGTTGGTCTGACCACTCTAACTTTGGCTTGAAGAGGCTTACCTGTACTTTGGACCTTTCCAGGAACTATATAAGTATTGCCGATAAACTTGACAAAGAGTTGATGGAAGGAATTTTATTTATTTATAATATTTGCCCAATAATATTAAAGGTTATACCTTAAACTGTGAGTCTGTATATTATGTAGACATTTTACTTATATTTAAAATATAACTAAAGGCTTTAAGAAAACTTGTAATCTCAATTTGATTTACCAAAACTACAAGCTTTTGGTCTATTATTACTACCAATTTCCTAAGCTGCAACTTCGACAAGACAAATAGGTCTGCCCAAAATGTTTCCTTTACCAACATTTCCCAATTGAAATCCCATTCCGTTGCAGGCAGCGCGCGAACTCAATTTGCTGCGCTTGACAAATTCCGATGACAAAGAATTTTTTTCCTCTCCGGAAGTTTGTTATTAGCCGCTCGCATCCGGCGGCCGACGCTGCGTGCGGACGGATAAATTCGATGACCCGGCCGGGACTACACTCTCTACACACTCTGCGAACACTCTTTGACTTGGCGCAACTTATCCGCGCAGGCGTCAACGTTGCGTATACGTAACGTGGCGTAGAGCAAACTCCATTGCGTATACGTAATGTGGTGTGTATTTTGAGAGGGGGTTTTCGGGTGGGCGATTCGGGGAGCTCGTGTTTGCCTAGTTGCGGTTGCATTGCCTGCTCCTTGGGAAACACTTTTCGCCTTGCATTCCATCTTGCATTTTGCATGTCGCCCAGCCTGACAGTTGATTGCCTGTCAGCGTTTGGTTGCCGTTGCAGAATGGCTGCATTGGTGGGTCAGAAGCGTCAGAGTCTCACCAAACTGACCCACATTAGTGTGTGGTGTGGTGTCGATATATGTTATGTACTTGTGTGTGTGTGTGTGTGGGTAAGAAGAGAGTGGATGGGTGATTGTGTGTGCCTTGCAGCTTTTATGAATGATGTGACCTGTGACCCACACACGAAGCAGAGAGAGAAAAATAAATTAAGGAATCAAGTTATTCATTCAGGATGGTTTAATTCTTTGAATATAAAAAAAGAATTTAGTTGTTTAAAGAAAATTTATGAAGCTTAAATTTCAGTTCAGATATATTTTATTGAAAACTTTTAACAAAATGAAATAAAACTGAACTGTTCTTAGTATTTATATATTGATAAAGTACAGATAATGGTGGAAAATATATAAAATTAGTATTAAACTCATTATGCTAACTAAGAGTATACTTTAAAGAATTATTATATTTAATAATAAATCATATAAAAGCCTGTTTTTTCTCTCTCTGCACACACACTATGCTACCACTGATAGTCCTTTATCTGCAATCCTTGCACTGTTTTTTTCTGCCTTTCTATAAATTGTAATGCGTTTTTAATGGCAATTCCTTATCTGTTTGTGTCATCGGCACTGGGTTATTAAAATTATTCATAATGTTGGCCTCCCAGTTTTCCCACTCTCTTGATTAACCGCTTTGTTTATTTTTTTTTTTGTGTTGATTCGAGCGGCTTGATAAACAAACATTTGCTGGCCATTGTTGTGCCGCCGTGCTACCGTTATCATTCATAATGTTTGTCTGTCATGGCAGCCGGCGGTCCCGGAACGTTTGTTTGAGTTGGGTCATGATTGGCATTTTTTTTTGTTGTTTTGCTGGCATTTCGTTTCATTTGCCCACCGACAAGTGGAGGAGTATTTTCCCTAAATAGTCATAGTCCAAGTCCAGAGCATATAAATGAATATATACATATATAATTGTTATCGATGTTGGGATTAGGGACACTCTCGTGTGGTGATTGGGTGTGGGAGTCAAGTGAAGGCTTAAGTGGTCCAATGGAAACGATTTGAGTGGGATTCACTTAGCCGGGGATGCCAGACCAAGATGCTGCTGTCTGTCCCTTACGAGGAAAAGCCCTTAACAGGATGATTGAGCATTGGCAGGGCATTGAAAACATAACGAAGCTCATCGAGGGAAAGCTTCTGTATCGATGTCCAAACAAGCTTTGTATCCTGATTGTCAGTTGGGACTTGGTTTAAGCCTCGAGTAAGTGAATCAAAATTAAATAAAGGAAAACATAAATAATTCGATGATTTCGTTTTTATTTGTCTCGAAGATTTATGTTTTTTGAGATTTTTTGATGTTCAATAAAAGGTATTTTAAACTAAGGAACATTCTTGATATTATATTAGAAATTACCTTTTTTCTTCTTTGCTTCATTTTTTTAGAGGATGTTTTAAGAAAATATATAAAATTTAATTTTATAAAAAAATCTTTATATTACATACTATAAATATTTTTAAATATTACAAATATGCTTTAAATATTCAAAAATATTTATAGAATTTAATATACAAATTAAGAAAAACTTTTCAAAATATTTCCAATTGTCCTGGCCATGTCTAATATCACCCTTTATCATCCTGTTTAACTTGTGCAATCAATTATGCCAAGCGAATGTCCTGGGCATTTTGGACAAGTTCAAGACCGCTCGGTTGAAAATCACATCTGGCAATGCCGGAACACCGACGTCCCCAGCAGACATCTCCTGCAGCTGCTTATGCTCCTGCTGCTCCTGCTGCCTTTGCTCCTCAGGACCCGCTGCTGGCATCCTGGCGCGCGTATCAAACACAATTCCCCAAATCCCGACTGCCAATTTTTTCGTGTTAAATAATTCAAATACATACACACACAGAGTGCTCGTCACGACGAAAGCCGAAGTTTTCCGAGTGGGAAAAGCTTTCGCTCCCGTTACACAAGAAAATGTTGCGGGAGAGATTTCATGATGTGTTTGTGTGTGTGTGCGTGAGAGTTTTCCTGTTTGCAAATGTATTTGCTCTAATTTCAAGAATGGAGATGTTTTTCGCCAGCAACTTCGGCCTGCTGCCGACTTTTCCGAGTGCCGGATATTCGGAGTTGGCTCGCCGGGCCCCAGCGCGCATTCAATACGCAAAGTTCAGTTGAGCGCGTCGGACGCTTTTTCTCGTGAAAATCGTGAACGTCCGTCGTTGATTAATGCCGTTGTAACAGCAGCGTCGTGCGTGCGTAGTAGTATACGATTATACATATATATATACACACACACACACATAGAGCAGTGTGTATATAGTGCGGCTGCAGAGCTCGTGGCGTGTAGTAAAACTCATTAAAAAGCAACTTATTCAATAGTATTTCACGCACGCGGCAGGGGACGGCGCTAGAAAAACGCGCGCGCTCAACGAGGGTCCCCAAAAAAAAAACCCAAAACGAAAACCAAAAATTCCAAGAAACGATTCCAAAAACGAAATCGTCATCATCATCATCGTCATCGCTGCGGGCGGACTCTAAAAATGATTGCAGAAAAGCAAACGAAACGCGACAATAAAACTTAAATGTCGCATGAAATTGCCTTGGCTCGATCAATAACAAAATAAAAAGCGAACTAGAAACGAAAACGTCAGTCAATTAAAACTGTCTTAGGGAACACATACATATTATATATTTTCAGACCCAAGAGCTAAGCTTAAACTAGGTAAATGGGAAGCTAATGAAATTGAAGTATTCTAAAAATCTCTTAATATAATTTTTGGAAAATTCTTTGAACAGTTTTAACTTAGATAAACTATGAAATCAATTTTTTGATTTTGTCTAAAAGAATGTTAAACAAAATTTGAAGTTATATGAAATTGTGAAAAATAGTGTTTTATTTTATTTTATTTTTCTTACATTTTTTTTCGGCCTAAAAATATACTTCTCCATAGATTTTTCTATGCCTTTTCATACTCTTCATTGTCTTTTTTGAAACATCCAAAAATTATTGCTTTGAAATATTAAGAGATTTCGCTGAATACAAAATGAATGCGCCAAAAATAGTCAACTCCAGTGCACGTGTCCTTCAGTGCGTCTCTCTGGGTGTGTGTATGTATTTGTGTTTGTGCGTGTGACAACCAAAATGTAATTTATTAGAGCCAGACAACGCTGCGTATACGCAACGAGCCACCAATCTCAACGCAATTTCTTCAACGACTTATTCATTTTTGTATGTGCTTACACATTTTTTTTTTTTTTGCTTTTTTTTTGGACTGTCCCATATACAGACAAAAAATTTTTTGTTGCTAAATGCGCGCGCTCACGCCCCCTTGCACACACACACACACACACACACACTGAAAGATACCCACACCCAGGCATTAAAACACCCCCAAACCATCCAAAAACCCACGCCAACACACTCACAAAGGGGGCAGACGAACACACTCACACATACACTCAAGGTTCAACAGCCCGACGATTGCCCCAAAAGGAGACAGCGAGAGAGAGAGATAGGAGAGAGAGGGACAGCGGGAGAGGGGGACACAAGACGGGAGACACAAGACACAGGCCCAAGGCAGCCATTATCTTCGACAACTCTAACCCACGTAGCTTGGGCCACATTGCGTATACGCCGCGTGGCCTCTGCTGCTTCTGCCGCTTTGCCAAAAACTCTCAGGCCATTCTCATGCGGGGGCTTCATCTTTCCGTCTGTAAAAGTGGCAAAATGTAATTTTTGGCATTTACTTGCCGCTGTTGGTCTTAGCACGTCTGCAGAATAAGACGCCCAGAAAAACTGGAGGCCACCCACAAAAACCCAGGCAGCCACCCACGCACCACGACTCCTCCGCACGGTTTATATTGCCAAAGCAGCCGCGCGGGAAATGTAACTAGAGCTCAAGGCATTGTTTATATCTACACAGTGGGGAAAAATAGGCAGCTAAATTCTGGGTTTTGGTATTTTAAATGTTATACTTTTGTTGTATTTATTAATAATTATTTTTGGATTTATATAAATATTTTTTAAACGAATTTAAAGTTATTGCCTTGACAAATTTTTATTTAGGTTTAATTTACATCCATTTTAAACATTTTCTTTTAGTGTAGCCTTTGTTAAAGCCTTTTCTTCATCCAGCCTCAGTGCAATATCAAAAAGGAGGGACCAGAAAATCAGCCAGAGACAGCTCAATTATTTTCCAAGAATCTGGCATACCAGTCTGGCTTGTCACAAAATTGATAATTAAAATGATAAAATGAATAAATTGAATTTTGTTCAATTCCTTTCTCTATGATATTCTATTTTATTTTCTTGTTTTTCATAACTGGAATGCTAATTATTTGTTTAAACCATAAATATAGATTAAGTTAGCCCGCATAAAGTATAGATTTTCTTTTTCAACCCTTTTTTATGTTTTCCTAAGCAATTTTTCTTCTTGGACGATAGTTTGTAAAAGCAATTTATTTAATTGTCAGCCATTTCTTGTTGGCTTTCGGATTATACTTGGATAATCCCAACACCTTTTTATTTCTTCTTATTTTTCTTGATAGTCTGTAATGGCTTTTAACACTCACCACCCACGCGGATATATTTCGTTTGCTTTTAAGTAAGGAAAACCCATTTTTCTTTTGCCAACTTTTTTTTACTTTGTTCTCCGCAAATTAGTAGAGTCCCGGCTTTTGTTGTTGGCTGTTCTGGTGGGTTGCCCCGTTTTTAATTTAGTATGCCTGAAATTAATGAAATTTTTGCACGGCCCGGCGAAATTATTTTCGCCGGTCTGTGTGGAAGGCGTAAAGTACTCGATGCCGTGGGCGGTTCCACTTACTCTTCATCTCCACGAAACACACACTTACTTTGCTGGCTCGCTGCCCAGTTTTGGGAGGCGAGGACTGGGCTTGTGTCCGGGCAGACCGCACTTAAAGCGCCATTTAAATCAATTGTGTAGAAATTTTGAAAACGTTTTGGCAAACGGCGAGAGATGGAGAGCCGCCAGCCGCTAGCCGCCATTCCCAATTTTGCCATCCGCCATTGGCAGTGAAGCGTGAAAGGCAAACATAAATATTTCGCTTGGCAACAAAAGGCAGAGGGAGAAAAGGAAATCACACAGACAAACACGCACTGTGTGCCACAAGGCATCTACACTGGGATTAAGTGGGGTCAAAAAGAGATAAACAATATCTTTGAAGAGAATATAGAAGATATATTACACACTAAAGAAGTTTTTAGTGAATATTGATCTGTATTTTGTATAAAATATTAAAATTTAAAAGGTGCACATTCAATTAGCCATTCAAGAACTTCCCTTCTGTTTTCTAATCTAAAAAAATCCCCCTAAATAAATATGTATTTCCTCAGTGTATCCGATACACAGGCACACTTATAGATACAGTTATCATGGCTCTTGTGTGCTTAGAAAATGGAAAGCGGATAAAACCCATAACCGAGCGAAACAAAACGAAATGAAATGATACAATTGGAACTAAGCCTTAGGACGTGTGCGGGAGCAACAAAATACGTATCAAATTATAACCTAAGTAAGCGTTACGAAACCACCGAACAAAGGAGCAAGGATAAAACATACAGCGAATTAAGTATATGAACCAAAATCAAATCAAATCGAATCGAAACGAAAACGTAAACGAAACTATCATTTAAATTAGAAAATTCAACATATCCTCGCGAGATAGTGCGTGTGTGACGTCGTGATACACACATATCCCTCTATATATATTTATACACGAATATATATAGGCATCTTTCAATATATAACCTTTCGACGCAAAAGCAAGCAAGTTGGCTGCAACAAAATTAATGTGCGATAGCGCCACCACAGGATGTTTCCTGACCAGAAGCAGCCATCGCAAGGTGAGTGTGGGTGTGAGTGTGTGGGCTTTGGTTTGGTTTATTTATTAATAGAGCATTAAGTAATATTGCCTGGCCCTGACATCGACATAACCGTTGCCATCGCTTAGATTTCCTTTGCAAATGCCGGCAAGCAAATCCAATGTACTCCCATAATGAGCTCACAATTTATGTGCCTCTTTCCCGGGCTTTCAACATCATCAAAGAGCTGTATATATGGGATTTGGGATTATAATCTAAATTCGAGACTGACGGCCCATTCATTTTCCATACAAAAGCGACTTTGTTTAAGCCTGAGCTGATTTAGTTACTAGAGTTAATAAAGACTTGACTTGCTGAGATATATTCTAAATTTTTAGGTAAACAGTAGAGTAATGAATATATAAAATAATAAAGATATGCTTAACACAAACTTAATATTGTAAAATTAATACAACAAAGGCTAAACATTATATCTAAAGAATTCTACACCTTAATACACACTTACCGGGGAATGATTGGCTTCAAAAGAGTTCATGAAACAGGAAACTCTACATAAAAACACCCTTTCAAAAGTTAATAAATTCTACAAACAGAAATTGAAATATGAAATGCAAATTTAAAAATTGAAGTACCCTCAAATACAAAGCTTTAAATAATGCCGAGAGTTGCCATCATCCAGAGCAATATTGAGTTAGAGCGGCTTCAAAGGAATATTTTTCTGCAATATCATGCTCGTGTGCGGTGTGTGTAGCTGCTGTTGTGCTGTTATGTGTGGAAAATGCCAGGAGAGGCGAACTCAACTACACCCACATCAATAATAGCGGGAGCCATAAAGCGCTGGAAATGTCATAAGTCTGCATAAAATACGCAAGTCCAAACGAATGCCACCCGCTCCTCCTCACGGCAGCCGAAAGCAAACGAATTTGCATGACATTTTCATATATATGTATATATATGTGTATACTTTTTGTGCACGAGTATATTTCACTTTAATATTTATGCCCAAGTATTGGTATGCATAAATATTGCCTTTTGCACGCTCCCCCAGTTGCGACTATTAGACGCTTAAGCTCCCCGAACTCAAACTCCATTCTCAATTTTTGTTTCAACCATAAACGGTTTGTTCCCCTTTTTATTTTTTGTTGTGTGCAATTTGTGCACATTTTATTTATTTTTTTTTAAATTATATATTGTTGTTGTTTTTACCCTGGAAAGCAAGCAATTTTTATTTACAGTTGCGGTTGAGAAAATAGAAGTGAAAAGTAAAAAAATAAAACATTTTCTTCCTTTTCTTATAAACTTTTAATTTATTTTTATGGAAATTAAAGAATATATATTTAAATCATAGAAAATAACATACATTTTATTTAAATAATACATATATTCTGTTTCTGTATGAAATGAAATTATTTATTCAATATTCATAGCCTTTGGCATAATTTTCATCATTGTTTTTTAATTATTGATTAGCAGTAAACGGTTTTAAATTCATTTTAATATTATTTTGCTGACCGCAGCTGTTTTGGTTATACAGTCATGCGGATGAATGAATAAATAAATATGCGTAAAACAAATAATAATGCATATTTCATGGCTACGCGTACCAGAGGCCAATGTACCATCTGCCAAACCGAATCAACTACTTTAAAACTGCGAAAAAAAAAACGAAGGCAATAAAAACACAGCATAATAAATAAGCAAACTTTGAACTTGTGTGTTGATAAAGTGAAACAAACTGGAGAGTTGGCCGGGGGCGGGCACAATCAGAGAACCCACTTAGACATATAATCGTTTTTTTGTTTATTTACACACGTACACACTCGCCGCAGATTGCAACTTTCAACTACTTTGGCCCGTCGGATCCGGAGGGTGCTTGAAATATTGAAATAAAATCCCATTAAGTATGCAGCCGCTGTGAGGGGACGATGGGTGCTAAAAATATTTGCATAGATAATGGCAGGCACGAAATTGTTTGCGCACTTCTTCCATTCGGCTGGGTAATTAAATTTTTTTTTCGGGAGTTTCAGGCACTTGAAAAATTTAAGGATACGTAGTTGGGGATTTTTTGTTCAGTAAAATGAAAGAACTTAAGTTGAAATATATTTTAAAATTGCATATTTTCCAAAGAATTAGAAATATTTCCAAAGGAAATCATAATATTCAAGCAAGATAATGCAATAAAATATTTTATAAAATATTTGGTAACCTTGTGGTCTGTTTTTGCAATTTGATTTTATCCTTTCGCACATTCGCATATTCACATTTCCTTAAAATTCTTTCTGTTAGGCAATTTCATGTTCATTTTTTGAGTGCAATTCGAACCTTTCAGGCTTCCCAGCTTCCCAGCTTCCAACTTTTTAGCTGAGAGAAAAAGCAATTGCAGTTCCCAGCAGCTTGGTGTCCTTGTGCTCGTGAGTGATGTGAGTGGCCGGAGCCAGTGAAAGGTTTGTCCTGCACTCTGCACACCGCCCACTCAGTCTTTGGGGCTTCTGTGCTTCGGCTGGGATATCTTCACGCTTCATCCTGTCACTCGACACTTTTGATTGGATGCGGAGGCATACGGCGTACGGACGACGTTGGGAGCTTATGGCCTTTGATGCCCTGATATCCCGATGTCCTGGCATCCTCTTGGCTCTGTCCGGATCTAATTGCATAATGCGATGCCTGGAATGCGTTTGACGCCATCTTGGCATTCTCAAACCCATTGTGTTTGCCAGCAAATTTGAATTTAATCAATAAATCACGTATACGCCGGGTGCGCCCATGAAAGTGCGGGCTCGAGCAGGCAACTTCTGCTCCTTGGCTGTCAGTAGCACCGCCACAATGCGGCTTGTGTCACCAGCGTTGTCGTCGTGGTTGTTGCTTTGTTGTTTGCCTTAATTTGCGGTTATCTCGACTGGCACCAGCAAAGGCACCCCTCCCTCCCTATTTTACCATTCCCATCCAATCCAAAGCCATCCAATCTGATTCAAGTCAAGCCACAGCTCCAGCTTGCTTTCCTGCTTACATTCCTGTTCAGGACACCAGCTCTGGTACAGGGCACACGCGATATGAACACTGATGGAAGATAAGGATTTTAAATATTGAATTTGTGCTGAAAATACTCTGTAAAAGCTTCAAGTTAATTTATTAAGTAGGTGCTGGATATATTGAAGAACAAAGATGAATATTTATGCAAACATATCTGGGATCTCTTCCCTTTTAATATAAAATTATAATATTTATTTTCTAAAGTATTAGAAACCTTATAATATTTAACTCATTTAAGTTGTTTAATCCTGATTATTATATTCCCTTTTCCTTTATTTCCAATCCTAAACCCTTTACTGATTCCCCACCAACAATCGATCCCTGTTCCTGGTTGCCTGTTCCCTGGGTCTCTGGTCTTGTGCCACATATTTTGACATTAGCGCAGCTGCAACTGACAACTATTATTAACATGGGCGAGCGAGAGAATGAGAATGTTGTGCATTTGGCATTTAATTGTAATCGTTGTCAGTGAATTGGGTAAATTCCAGAGGAGAGAGCCGGGTCGGGTGACGTGTAATTGGCTTCACCAAGCCTTCCGCCCAGGGAATTTCACTGGGCATTTAAATTTATAATTATTTGGCCTTTGTTTGTGGTTCAGGTGGAATTTGGTTTTGGTATCGTTTCGGTTCGCTTGGGTTTGGTCCGGTTTGCATTGTTTCCATTATTTCCTGGAATAGTTTAGCCCAAGGAAATGCCTTTCTGTTTGTATGTGGCGAACGTTATGAATGCCAAATGAATGGCCAAATGCCCTGGAGGAGAAACAATGGAAGCCTTCGGATACACGTGCCAAATGGCATACAATTTATTTTGTTAACCAAAATGTTATGCTGTATTCACCATATACTTGCTACTTTATATTTCCCCCTAAAATTCCTTCCTTTTAAGTGGTTAAGTTGGGCAGCACGATTCAAAACCATGGCCGAGACAAATTTATCAAAAGCTTGGGCTGGCATTCCCTGAATAGCGATGAGTAATTTGATCAGTTTGAGCACCATTAGACAAATAACATGACTTGCTACTATTCCGGGAATTATTAATTACACGACCATGGCGATACAGAATCAATTTCATCAATTCCAAATGTCCATAGCTAGGCGCTGCTAAGTCAAAGCAATTATTCTCATTTTTGTTTGGCCAATCTGAGAATGAGCAGCGTCCCAAGGCATTTAGACAAAAGGCAAAAGGATTTTTGGGGTCGTCGGTTCAGCAACATCATGCTAAATCACACGCTACGCCGCTACAATCAATCAATGCGTTGATCAATCAATCAAAAGGACTCACTCAGGGCGGGGGAGGACAGCTGGCAGACGGACGGGTGGCAAGTCAGCCGCGGTGGAGGAGGCCAGCTTGAAATCGAACTGAGGCTCAGTCATTACAATTATGGCTAGTCAATTATTAACCAGGCCCGGGGAAATGACGCACTTTCACCGCATTTGAGGTAGCACAACCTGCCGAAAAGTGATTAGACCTGGCTAATGCCTACGGTTTTTGGGGGACTTACACTAAGGGAAATAAAATTGTGGAATTACCAAAAACACTACACTACTTTCTAGGGATTTCTACTCAAAAAATCTACATTTATATTGAGTTTTAAAACAGATTTATAAAAGAATTTCTATTTACACTTCTTTACTATTAAATAAATCTATTAAAATACCTTTAAGAAGCCGTGTAAATTGTCATACAACTTGTATAATCGGTTAATAACTATAGTTCAGTTTGAAATATTTCTGCCTTGGCCAGCAGCAGTTACTGATAGTTAATGGCGTCTGCTCTGACATAATTACAATTTTAGTCAATTTCCGTTCCTCGGGTGTTTAGTTTTTATTTGGCTGCCAAAAGCACTAAAAACGATTTTATTGATTTGTGTTGTCACGCAACTTCCTCTAATGGCTTCCTCTGCCTGCTCCTTATTCCTTGACCCCGCCTGTATTTCCTTTTTTTTTCTCTCTTCAGTTCTGCTTTCCCAAATTAGTTTTTCCTCCCAAGTCACAAGAAGAATCATCCATAATTAAAAAAGCTTGCCAAAGTCAATCCTCAATATGTGTGATGTCTTGAGGATTTTCAATTAGTTGTCGTCACCACCCTGCGGGCATGGCATGGGGGATCTGGGCGGGATTGGGCTTCCAGTAGGCTTCCACTGCTTAGTCAGCGGCAAGAACATAATGAAGTCGAAATGAGTTTAAACAGAGAGGGTTCAGAGTGGGGGGAATCCTCCCTCGTCTGGCCTGAGTCACATGTGCGCCAGACTTTGACTTTGCCTAAAGACGCTTAATGTAAACCCGCCCTGGTAATTTGCATTCACTTGAACCCTCTCGCCCCCCATGGCAATTTCCAGGTCCCCCTATCTTATTGGATTTGCCGGTTAATAAACTATGCACTTACTAATTAAGTACGCGACTCGCTGTAAATAACTTATGTCGGCAAAGTGAGTGGAAAACGCCCTCAGCCATGCAGCTGAAAATTTAGCAAGAAAAGAAAACTAGTTATAATGGAAGGGGAAGGCTAGTTTCCACGGTTAGGAGCTTGTAATACTCTGAAAGAAATGTTAATTCTGTTTTATTCTCTTGTAACATGACCTTATTATGTTTACGAAAAAATGAATACATTTTCTATGTTGCTTGAGACTGCAGTCAGTTGCTCTCAGTAACTTTGTTAGAAGATCAAGGTTGTATATATTTTAAATTTGAATTATTCTTGGTTAAAGGTTACATTTATTTTTACTTTCAATGCCTGACTTTTGACAGATAATAACTTTAGCTATAAACCCATCATCAAACTAAAGATACCCTTATGCAAGGGCATCGTGCCATTTCTGGGAAAAACGAATGAATAATTGAATTTTAATACTTTCGTGTGACAAAGAGAGAGTGAGGCAAGTCTGGAAAATGATTACACTGAACTTGACAAGGGAACACATGAGGTTGGGTATGAGGAGGCAAAAGGACGAGGGCCACTGGCCAGGACATTGCTGCCAGGGCTGCCCTCATGTAGATGCATAAATTTCCCGCTGACAGCTTCGGACGGAGGGGTGTTTGCTGTTCCATTGGCACTTCATGTGTCCATTTAGGCAACGCTCTGTGTTTTTTTCTCCTCCTTCTCAGGCCTAAGCAAACCTGCACGCGATGCACACTGGTAATATTTATTGTTTTTGTGAAAGGTATTTGAAAAGAGGTATATGGTATTTATGAAGCTGAGAAATGCGCTTTTTATGTTAAAGATTCTTTTTGAAGATATAAATATTAAGCTCACTAGAGCATCATACTATAGTTTTATCCTAAAAATTCACCTAATACAGCTCTTAACAGCAGGTAGTACTGGTTACCAATAATTATTGTCTACTTTTAGGCGCTAAATTTGGAGATTTCTGTGTGTTCTTTTGTAAGATTTACATTTTCTCATTTCATTTTATTTATTTAATAATTAAAAATCTCAGCTCTTATTTGGAAATATTCCACAATTTGCTGAGTACTTCACTGGTCGATTAACAAACTTTACTGTTTAATATTGCTGTTGCTCCAATTGTTGTTGTTGTTCGTTCCAGTTGCCTTTGTTGTTGTAGTCGGACCATTCTCGTTAGTAAACAGCAACAACAATAGGGTGCCATCAACAATGCTCCGCCTTCTTCTCTCCTTTTGAGCCTGAGCAGGCAGGTTCCTTTTTTATTGAATACAGTTGTTTGGCCAGAACCACGCCCCGTTCGGAACACACACACACACACACAAATACTCTTGGCACACACTCACGCAAGTGGGCGGCATAAATGACCAGTTTTTTTGTATGTATTTGTGTGTGTGTGTGTGTTAATGATGCCCTGGTATTTCGACTGAATTATTTATATGCTTATGCATTTGCAGTTGGCAAACTGCAAACAAACACCAAAATACCATTACAGTAAACACACTTTAATAGTTTAATGCCAACAGAAACTTTTATACCAATTGCCACGGGGTATTAAATTGAGATGAAAACTAGACCAAAGTTGCAATTTGGCCTATAAAAAATATAAGTTTCAGTTAAGAAAGTGCCTAGAAAGTTGTCAGAAGTTATACATTTGAGAAAACTGAAATACCCCTAAAGGTTCATAAAGATAAGAAATCTAGTAAAAATATGTTTATAATTTTGTTTTTCTTTATTCAAAACTCTTTCCTTCAATAATAAATATTTTTTAAGTGCAAAAATATTCTTAAAAAACGTATAAACATTAAATAAATATCTAGAAGTTATTAAAGTTGGTTTTTCTTATTTTTTTCATCGATTAAAACTAATAATAAAGGTTTCTAAACTTTATACCTTCTAAATTATTTAACTGGGAAAATAGCTATTATATATTCCCAACTGATATTCATAATTTTTTTGAGTGTAACTAGACTTTCATAGAATATGCACAGCATATAATAATGCCCATTTGACTGAGAGAGCATCGTGGACGCCGGCAGACGCTTTTGACGCCCAAAACTTCCGTCCTAACGACATCTGCTCCTCGTGTCCTTGCCGCTGTTGCAAGTTTCACAAAGTTACACAACAGCAGCAACAATGTTCCGGGGTTGCTAAAATAGAGCAACTTTTCGAGGGCCAGCAGGGGTGAGAGACATTCACCGACACATGTCAAAGTTTTGCAATTTCAAAGATTTCTTTTTTTTTTTTTTTGCTCTCTAATTTTTGTTGCGGGCAGTTGCGAACATGATTTTTCGGCAACCGCAGAGGAAAGAGCAACTGCAGGCTTTTCTCCGCTTTTCTGACCACACAATTTACGTCGTATGCCCTTCCCTTTCCCTTACATTAATCCATTAAAAACTTCGTTTAGCTTCGGCCAAAAGGCAACTTCATTTAAAACCAATTTCATGGGCGCCCACACCACGGTTTTTGGGGGGGGAAAATCAAAGTTGCACATTGTTGCCGTGTCCGGTTTTTTGGGAGGGGAAAGGAGGAGGAAGAGGAATGGGAAGTGGTGGGATTTCCTCCAACTTTTGACCGCCGTGTGACATCATCGTTGGTGAACGTCACGTGCCGGGTACAGTTCGTATCCTTGGGTCTCCTGATGTGCCACTGACAGAAATTACAGTTGGCGTGAGTGGAAAGAAGTGGAAGTCAGCGGTGACTCTGACGAAATAATTATTGCACACACTTTCTAGGCCACACTTGATTGACAGGACAGCAGGACTAGCAGGACTTGTGACTAATATTACCATTTTGCCAGCAAATTGAGTTGTTAACTAAGCAGAAAGTCGGTCTGCGGGGAAACTGACCATTAAAAAGAAGGCTTGAATATTTAAAAAGGGTTTTGGAAAAGGGAAGTAAGGGATATAGTTTAAGGCTATTTATATATTTAGTAATTGAACTTAATTTAAGTAAACTTTTGTAATGCTTAGACACTTTATATAAACCAAGTTCCGAGGGATAGAGATCACCTAGTTAGTTTTAAATGAGCTTATATTAAATAAAGGTTTTTGTGTTCTATTTTTTCTTGAAATTAATACATTTAAACGCATGAACATGTAGAAAGCTATGCTGATATAAAAATATCTCCGTTAAAAAGCTCTGCTAAACTTCGTAAAAACCTCTGTAACATTAGCTTTAATGAAAGAAATTGTTAAGAAAAAGCACTAAATAACAATAATAGAATTGAGCTTATGGTAATTACAAACACAAACACCTTAAATATAAGCTTAAATAGACTTTAGCTGAACTGCAATCTATCCCTGAAGCGTATAGAAAACTGCGCAAAATTAGCTTAATTAATGCAAAGCTAAATCTTTTAGCGCGGCTTAAGTGGAGCAGCATCAGAAGCTGCTGCAGTAGCAGCAGCATCAGCAGCAGCAGCAGCTGGGGCAACAATTAGTTTAATTTATGCAGCGCCGCGTTGCACTCGAGATTTGCATTAAGCTCCTCCGCCGGCGCTTTCGACGATAATGAATACGAAACTAACGAGAAACTAACTATATTTTCACATCCTTGTTTTTTTGGTTTTGTTGCAGGAGAATGGAAGATCAGTTCCTGATGTTACTGCTAGCCCGGGACGTGCTCCGCCCGGCCCGCTGCCCGCCAACCAGCTGTCCTCGTTGGGTAACCAGCAGCAACAGCAGATGCACCACCAGGGCAACCAGCAGCAGCACCACCACCATCAGGGTAACCAGCAGCATCATGGCAACCAGCAGCAGCAGCATCATGGCAACCATCGTGGCCAGAGCGGCGGCTCCATGTCGAACTCTGGCGGTGGGGGAGTCAAGGATCCGGTGATGTTGCAGGGTGACTTCCGCAAGGTCAGCGGCATCAGCTCCGAGATCTTTCGCCAGATAGAGGCCGTGGAGAATGACCACGATCCGAACACGGCGGCGGCCTTGGAGGCGGTGGAGCGACGCGGCGAGATGATAGTCCGCATCCTGGAACCCCGTTGCATGGGCAGCAAGCAGGCCGTGGATGCTGCCCACAAGCTGATGAACAAGGCGGATGGAAGGCACACGGTGCAGCTGGTGGAGATTGTCAAGCGGCCGGGACAGACGCTGGGCCTGTATATCCGCGAGGGCAACGGAGCAGATCGCACTGATGGTGTGTTCATCTCTAGGATTGCCCTGGAGTCGGCGGTCTACAACAGCGGCTGCTTAAGGGTGAGTTCAGAGAAGGGATACCTTTTAGAAGCATTCTAAATCCATCCTTAAATTTCCTCCAGGTGGGCGATGAAATCCTGGCGGTTAACTTGGTCGATGTTACCCACATGTCGCTGGACGATGTCGTCATCATCATGTCAATTCCGCGCCGCCTGGTGCTAGCGATACGTCAGCGGCGCGGCAATCGCGGCACAGGTTCCCCAGGACCGCCGACGCTGTCGCGTCCGGAGCAGAAGCCGCCGCCGGTGGTGGTGATCAAGCGGGATCTGCGGGACGAGGATCTGGACGAGACGGACCGGATGCCTAGGCCGCGCTCATCACGTGAAAGACGTACAGGTAGTTTGAAATGGAAGCCGTGTTCGCCATGCTAATCCGTATTTTCTTTCCTCCATTTATTCCAGGAGATGGCCGCGAAATGACCGAGTCCCGATCTCGCCTGGGCCTGGGCCTCAACAACTACAGTCCGCAGTCGGAGCAGCTGGACATGTACTACAATACCCGCGGTGGAGGCGGCGGCGGCGGAGGAGGAGGAGCCATGGGTGAGCCCCCGAACTGGGGCTACAAGCCACCGCCACCGCCTTCTTCGGTGATTACGGAGCAGCCGACGAAGGGGCATGCTTTTGCGCCATCGCATGCTTATTACCAGAATGCTGGAACCCTAGAGAGTCTGGCCGAAAAGGTACATGCCTTCTATCCGGGACAGCCGGGAGGTCCGCCTGTGGTGGGTCCTTCGAGAAGGATGTCCACGGGCACCGGCAACGTGGGTCTCGCCCAGCAGCACGCTCGATTCCCGCGTTCCGGCTCGGATCAGCACTTACCTCGCGTGGAGTATGCCGACTACTCCAACTCCCTGGGGCGGCATTCGCTGCTCCGCTCGAGCCTGAAGCCGGGGACATCGGCTGGCGGAGCACCGATGCCCGTGGGCGTGGGCGGCACCCTGGGACGCTACGGGCGTTACGACCAGCAGCGCGGCGGTGTGTCCAAGTACGGTCCACCAGCTGGCGGAGCACAGTCGCTGACACGTCGCTCCAGGCCCAACCTGGACTACTCCAGCGATACGGAGGCGACCATTGGACCGCGGCCAAGTTACTATTACTACAATCGTCCCGCCATTGGCAGCATGCCGCGTGGAGCGGGACCCGGTCCCGGTGCGGCTGCAGCGGCCGCTGCCATGTTGGCCGGAACAGCGGATCTCAATAAGTTCAACTCGCTGCCCAGGGAACGTCCCGGGGTGAGATTGGGTGGCATTCGGTCGCGGATGGGCGATCGCTTGGTGGACGAGAACGATGGCAATACCTCGGCGCCCGAGTTCGATGTGCGGCGGGGCAGAGATCTGCGCCAGCGGATCACCGCCAGTCCGTCGATATTCACGGCTGATGAGTATCGTGCCTGGCTGAGACGGGCGCCCAGCAGCTCGGCGATTGCGGAACAGATGCGAATGACCCGGGATATGTTTGCCCAGCCCCGGGCGCAGAGATTCTCCTGCAGCGCTGAGAATATCCACGATGCTTTGAGAAATGTAAGTTGAACAAAAAAAGAAAACTAACTAAGGGAAGCAGACATTTTGATACCCTTGCATATCAAAAATCAATCATAACTCAGCCAAAAATGCATTAATTTCAGTTCGGAAAGCTTTTCTGTGTTAGTTTTTGGAAGGTTAAAAAATCTGCATACTAAATTTACTATTTTAAAAAATTCGATTTTTAATCAAATTTTGAAAATTTTAATGATGTAACCCCTTACAAAATTTTGAAAAAAATTCAAAAATTTAGTTTTCTCTCTGACATGTCTAGAAAGACTCGCCTGTTGATCCTGATCAAGAATATATATGATTTATAGGGTCGGAAATGATTTCTTCATTTGCTTTTTATAAATCTCCGTATTCATCTTCCCCCCTAGACGGAGAGCATCTACTCGAGCAGAACCCACATCCTCGGCACCGGCACTCTGGATCGCAATATGGGCTTGACCCGCCCAATTTCCGCTTTGCCCGTGCGCTCCATGTCCTCGCAGCATATCGGCGGAGCGGGTTCTATACGCTCGCCTAGCATACGGCGGATGCGGCAGCTACTAGAGCTCTCTGCCGGCCCAGCCAGTCCCAGCGGCAGCATCATGAGCACCGGTGGCCACCAGAGTCCGGCACCGACGCCAAGTGCCACACTGCCCCGACAGCACCGTCAGATCGACATCAATCCGGCGGAGTTTGCCAAGTACAAGCTGGACAAGCCGATTGTGGATATCGGTGGTGTCTCCGGCATGTTATGGATCCATCTGCTGGCAGGTCGCAGCCTGAGAACGGCGCCCGAAGGAGCCAGCGGAGGAGCAGCACAGCCGGGACAGACCAGGGACTTGTATTGCGTCATCGAGTGCGATCGCGTACACAAGGCCAGGACAGTGGTGCGTTCGGGGGATCTGCAGTTCGACTGGGATGAGTCCTTTGAGCTGGACCTGGTGGGCAATAAGCAGCTGGATGTGTTGGTCTACTCCTGGGATCCCCAGCACCGGCACAAGCTGTGCTATCGTGGAGCCATCTCGTTATCCGCCATCCTGCGCCAGTCTCCGCTTCATCAGCTGGCCCTGAAGGTGGAACCCAGGGGCACGATATACATACGGATGCGGCACACTGATCCACTGGCTCTCTACAAGCGTCGGGGACTGCCCAGCCTGAGGGCTGGCTATCCAACGCTCTTTGGCGCCGATCTTGAGACGGTGGTAAACAGAGAGTCGAAGAATGCGCCTGGATGTGCGCCAGTACCCATCGTCCTGAGGCGCTGCGTGGAGGAGGTGGAACGGCGGGGGCTCGATATAATCGGGCTGTACCGACTGTGCGGCTCCGCCACCAAGAAGCGGCTGCTGCGCGAGGCCTTTGAGCGTAATAGCCGTGCCGTGGAATTGAGCCCGGAACATGTTCCTGACATCAACGTCATCACCGGCGTGCTCAAGGACTACCTCAGGGAGCTGCCCGAGCCGCTGTTCACGCGCTGTCTCTTCCAGATGACGGTGGATGCCTTGGGTAAGCAGAGGGTCCAGGGATCTTTTAGATCTCTAAGCTTGAAAAACCAACTAAAAGCCTTTCTTTGTTTTATGCTCCAGCTGTCTGCCTGCCAGATGACCCGGAGGGCAATGCGAAACTGATGCTTAGCATCCTCGACTGCCTGCCGCGGGCGAACAGGGTAAGTTTCAATTGGAATCCGACGAATCCCAACCAGAAATCTGATCAAAATTGTTACATTTAATAGGCCACCTTGGTGTTCCTGCTCGACCACTTGTCGCTGGTTGTCTCCAACTCGGAGCGGAACAAGATGTCCGCCCAGGCGCTGGCCACAGTGATGGGTCCACCGCTGATGCTGCATTCGGCGAGTGCGCAGCCGGGCGCTGACATTGATCACGCCCAACCGATCGCGGTGCTCAAGTATCTGCTGCAGATCTGGCCGCAGCCGCAGGCGCAGCATCAGCAGCTGGCGCAGCACATGGGCGGCGCTGCTGGGGCAATGATGGTGGGCGGTCTGGCCACAGCCGGCAGCATGAGCAATATGGCCGGCGTTGCTTCAGGTAACGTACTCCCAGTGTCCGATACTTCAAAAACCGAGTAATACCCCCTCAGAGCAACCCCAAAAACCACAAAATCCACACTGGACACTAAAAAAAAATAATAAGACAATTTAGCAAACACACACACACTTGCAAGAGTTTGATTCCTTTCCTTTTGTTTCTGCTTTGGATGCAATGCAGCATCAGCAGCTGTTTTCCAAGCCAAGATCTTCCGCCACCCAGCTCGACCTCTTTTCAACTTAAAACCTAAAACCTAAACTTGAACTCAAGTGCGGCACTCGAACCGTTCTCACTTGTTAGCTGTTAATGCAAAACCACACACAAAAACAAGACATACACTTCGCAACATACATATGTCTATCAGTCCGAAAATCACCAGGTTGCCAATGTTTTTTACATGAATTTATTGATCAGTTGAATTGAATTAATAGAATCATATCATTGACTTTTTTACAAAATATTAAAAATATTTAAATTGATTTTAGAATATTATAAATAAAATATTTTAAATATTTGAATCATTTTAAAATTAAATATTTACCCATAAATTAATATCTTCTGGATATTTCTTAATTTAAAATATAATATACAAATTTTTAAACAATATAAAAATTTCCAAAGATTTCTTTATTTCTATATTTGGAATTAACTTGAAAGCATCCATAAATAACATTATTAAATATATTAAATTTATATGTATATATTAAAAAAATAATAGTTAAAAAGAAAAACATATTAAAACTAAAACAAGTGGCGACCGTGACACCCAACCGTATAAAACCAAAATCACTCAACCACTCCACCATATCCAGTGTCCACTTTCAAAAAAAAAAAAAAATAACATCCCACTCAGCCTCACCGACATGACCTCGATTCGCGTCCACATTAATATTGATTAATACAGAGTCCTATGTAGACAGGTCGGCGCGGCGAGTCAACAGGGCAGCGTGGAAGCAAAGTCAGTGCGTTGCCAGCGGACAGACAGGCACTTCTACTGCAGCAGCAGGCGCAGCTCATGGCGGCGGGCAACCTACTGCGCTCGTCCACTTCGGTAACCAACATACTCTCCCAAGGCCATCCTCAGCTCTCAGCCACAGCCAACAGTCATCTGTATCAATCAGTAGTGGGTCAGTTAGCTCAATCGCATCGAGCCTTGCAACAAGCGGTGCAACAGGTAAACAAACAGTAACCACACACACATACACACAGACACTCGTGCAGAACAACAGAACAGCCATGCGAACAATGAGAAATGATGACAATTGAAACAAGAAACAATTAACAAAATAACCATAAATACTCAGCCACCACCACACATACACCCACAGAACATACCTCATTCACATTAAACACACAACACATGGCACTCTTACTAATATCCAAAGCTATGGTTAGGGTGGAAGATCTCTTTTGTTTTTTTCAATATTATATTTAATAGTTTTTATACTTGACAGAAGTGGATATAATGGTATTTATAATATTTAAAATTTTTTTGAATTTTTTATTAATTAAATTAAAAGTAACTAGATTTTAATGTCTTTTAAAATCAAGAAATTAAATCAAATATTTATTTTTATAACTTTAACTTTAGTTGATACTTTAACTAATTTTTTATAAATTTTTACAATTTATTTCTTTATAAATTCAAGAGGTATTTTTTTATTTTCACCCCCACTAAACGTAACAACATACAAAGCGAAACCAAAAATCCATATAAAACACTTCACAACCATTCAAAAACATTTTCTTGCTCTTCTAACTTTTCCTGTTGACCGTTCTGCAAAAGAAAAAAGAAAAACCGATGATGATACAAATATATATGATGATATTTTCCTACTTAACTATTGAAACTAACCAAGCATTATCTGTTGTCAATTTGATTTGAGCTTCTTACAAGAATAACATATTGCCAAGCAATAACAAATAGCATAAAGTAAATCCTATAATTTGCTGTGACGTTGTAATTGTGACTTACATATATATCTTTATATATATATTAATATATACTCCGACAAGTCAGTGTGATATATAATATACCGATGGTAATAATGATGATTATTTGAGCGATGTGATAAATGTTGAACGGCGTGTTAAGCATGATTGGCCCACTACTGGTAACAAATAACATACTCGTAACGAATATTCCAACCCACCTCTCTATATCTCTCTGTATACCAACTCCAATATGTCCAATATGTATTATCCATACATGCTGAACCCGAAAAAAAAGAACACACATCATGTAAATGCTAAACCACTGCCATTGTAAATTAACTCCATCAATCATCACCATCCTTTGTGCATTCCACACCCGCTTCCAGGACTAGTGTTCAGTTCCAGTTGCTGGTTTAGTTTCCTTTTTGGAAGTTCCCTTCATGATTGAACCCCCCATTATATAAACTCGAAGCACTGCTGATGTAGAGTAGAGTACAAAGATGATGGTTTGGGGAAACACTACTTAAAGAGCATTACATTTCCTAACTGCCTTCAGTTGAAACTCATTGAGATCACTTGGGTTTTCCTTTTGTTCGGGGATAAAGTATGAAATATCCAGAGTTTATATAGCACCTTATTTATATATCATCACTATCCCTTTAATCTATATCTATATCACCTGCACAAAGTTCATGCACTCTGAGGAATTCGTTCTTAAAGGAGAGCTTGTAAAATGGGGTCACTTTTCTTTGATCCCGTTTAACCTACATTTTAGTTACAATTAATGACATTTTAACTTTAAGAGTGAATTCCTTAAGTTATTACCTCGTTTGGATGTAGAACACCTCACCTCAGATCACCGCACCTCACTGCTTTTCCCCTAATACCTTAAAACCTAGACAAAAACTATATAAACCACAAACTATATAACCCATTTCCCGATTGGTTTACGAATTGGCCGCCATCCTTAAGAGAATTTGCACCGCGCACGTACTGAAATTGTCTTTTCTCGCTATGAAATCTTAATGTGTACGTTGAATGTGTCGTCTCACACTTACACACCCACACACCCACGAAGAACACCCATTAACACACTAACACACCAAAAAAAACCTAGTCGAAATTTTAATAAAAATTCTCCCTGCACTGTTACCCAAGACTCAGCACGTATTGCGCCGCCCCCAAGTATCCATGTCCCCATATTCCATGCCTTTAGCTATCCAAAGACCAATCGCAGATTAACCAACTCGGCGGGTTTGCCCTGCTCCCTTCTCTCTCTTTCTCTTTCCGCTTCTGTAATCTCTTGCAGCCCTATCAATTGGGGGCCTCAGTGGGCTCAGCAATTCCCGACCAATCGCCACTGCCACTTCCAGGCACACCCTCCCCCGGCAGTAGTTCGGCCTCGACGGGCTCCGGCTCGGGCTCCGGCTCCGGATCGGGTAAAAGTAAGTCTGGGTAATAAGAGCTACCAGAGATTACCTGGCTAATGCCCTTGTAATCCTCTCTCTAGGCACGGATACCATCAAGCGCGGTGCCTCGCCCGTTTCCGTGAAGCAAGTCAAGATCATCGACCAGCCCTCCAGCCCCTATTCCATTGTGCAAAAGAAGCCGCCGCTGCAGAAGGATGCGCCCATTGAGATCACCACGCCCACTACCCAAGCAGAGGCAACAGCCTCGGGAGGCAGCAATGGCGGCGGAGCAACGGCACGCAAATCCAATGTGGACTTTTACGAACCGCACAAATCGCTGTCCAAGAGCCTGGTGAACGAGGAATCCAGCTACAGCTCCAAGTACTCCTCCGGCTTGGATGCGGCCAAGAAGAGCAGCAGCTACGGAAATGGAAATGGCAGCAGCAGTTACACGCCCAGCAAATCCAATGCCGGAAGCAGCCTCTCCACCGGCGATGACTACAAGGCCATGAAAAACAAGTCGAGCGCCACCTCCAGCTCCAGTTCGTCGCAGGCCACGGTGCTGAGTGCTGGGTCCACGGCCACGTCGGCTCCGACCACCTCTTCCGATGACTCGGATGATCTGGTCTCCTACAAGTCGTCGGCCTCGACGAACGCTCTGTTGGCCCAGTCGCAGGCCATGACCACCAGCCAGCTGATGTCCAAGTATCTGAAGCGAGAGCCGCGAGTGCAATTCACGCCGATCAAGTCGCCGGACTCACCATCGCCGCCAGGCGGAGGCGACGGGTTGCCCAAGGGCACCTACCAGCTGGTGGCGCCCAGTGCCAAGCCAGGAGCCACAACTGGAGCCATAAGCAAGTACACCACAAGCTCGGCGGATTCGAGTGCGAGTACAAACAGCCAGAAGCTGGCATCGCCATCGCGAGTCACCACCAGCAAGGTGGCCAGCAGCACCGCCTCCTCCTCGCTGGTGTCCACGGGCCGGCGACTGTTTGACAGTTTGGCCTCGTCCTCGTCCTCGGAAACGGAGACCAAGACCTACATAGGGGCCAGCAGTAGCAGCACAACCTACAACAACGACACCAGGCACTCGGGCAGCAGTAGCAGTAAGTCGGGAATGGGTGGGGGTTCGGGAACGGGATCGGGTTCGGGATCGGTAGCAGGCTCCGAGCACAGGAGCTATGGCAGCACGCTCTTTGGCAGCAGCGGCCTAGGCAATGGCAATGGCAGCAGCCACAATCATTCGGGTAGCAATCCCAGTCCCTTCACCACCACCAATGGCAATGGTAACCACAATACCATGCATCTGTATGGAACCCTGCCCAAGAATGGCTCGACCTCGACGGGGGCAGCTCTGTTTGGCAGCTCCTCGGCGAGCAGCTCCTCCTACCACTCCAGCTCCGGGGCGGGCACTGCCAGCAGCAGTGGGGTAAGCTCCATGACGGGCTCCACGAACAGCTATGACTTTTACACGAGCAGCACTAGCTCCTCGAGCAGCTCGCGTCCCTTTGCCAATGGGGGCAACAACTACCATACTTTGGGAACTTATAGGGCCCAGTATGCGGCCACGAATCCCTTCCTCGATGCCTTCGATGAGAAGCCGTCGGAGAAGAATGGCGGAGGTGGCAGCGGTAGTAGTAACCAGGATAAGCTAGGAGCCGACAAGGGGAATCATCACAGGACGACTGTGATGGCGGCATTCCAGTCCTCGGGTGACTCGAAGAACGGTAGCGATGAGTACGATGATCTCAAGTAAGGAAGCACCAGTCGATGTGGTTAGGAAAAAAGGGAAAATAAACTAAAAGCTACGCTTATGCGCGAGATTTAAAAGAGAGAGTTTTTTATTTAAATGATAATTTCAGAGTAGGATTTAGTCTTTCTAAAATTGAGTTTTATTTAGTAAACAATTTTCCAGATTTTTGTTGATCCTTAAGCTTAATTGTGTAAATAGCGTTAACTAGGAACTTGATTTTAAGAAGTGCATAAGCGTAGTCCCAAAAAACGAAAGAAAAAGTACATAAATGAATGCCATACTATGCTGAACGCCGTGTTCTTTTGAAGTATTTACAGTTTACAAATTTACAAGATACAAAAAAGATACAAAAAAGATACGAAAAAGAAGCAAATAAACGAATATAAAACCGTTAACGAATCCACAACCATAAATAAACCAAGCGAAATACCAAGTAATATGTGTGTTTAATGGAAGCTTAGCGCCTTGGCAGCTTGAAAACTTCCTAAAATAAAAAATTAACAACGCATTCAGCTAACATAAATCCGAATTCAATAACATTTACGAAACAGTATTTTTGAATGAACTAAGTATGTATGAAATAAATGATAACAAGTAATTTAACATTTAACAAAAAGGTTGAACGAGCATTTAATTTTTACAGAACAGAAACAGAGACAAAGCAAAGCCACACCACAGACAATTTCTATAAATATACATACTAAACTTACTATATATAACATATATGCCTCTAATACGCTGATGACATATTTTTGCATATTTCCCTAGAAAGCTGTACATACATACCCCCCACTTACACACACTCCACGTCCTTCTAGCCGTAATCTCTAACCACAGCCCCGAGCTACCGTGTGCTATGTGTGTTTCAATGTGACCAACTCTCTCTATCTATATACTATATATATATATGGCAACCTACCTATCTGAATCTAAATCTAAATCGAAATCGAACTATTGGACGACTTTTTGAGCAATATATACTTGCCTAAACAACAGTTTCTCTATGCCTCTTATACACAGACTTATATACAGGGGCCTAGGCCCACACACACACACACCACACACGGATACATACAAATACATGAATTTATTGACGAATCGATGTGCTTAGTTTTTGTATGAAACAAAGTCTGATATACACACTAATATACAATACAGTACAGTATAATATTTATAACCATTTAAACATAATTATAGAAAACAATGAAGAAAAAAAAAACAAACAAAAAACAGACAAAAAAATGAAATAAAATACAAAAAAGTAAAGCTAAAAAATATATATACCATAAAAAAAATAACAAAAAATTAAACACGCTTTGCGATTAAGACGGATTTTACTGCAATTATGATTCCCAAAGCTTTTTATAACGTATTGGCCAAGTACTGTGCTTAATCCCCAAACAAGAAATCGTATAACAACCTACATACCAAACATATTTATAACAAAGTCAGAAACATCCGCATTAAAAATATACCCCCCATTAAAAAATGCTATGAAACTGTAAATACCCAAAAGGAAATCAATGTACTACTACAACGTTTGTGCTTTAGCTAGAGTATTCAGTCTGGTCGGTCAGTTCAAGCTAGTTCTAGTCATAGCATCGCAGTTATATATATTATATAGCATAGCGTTAATCTATTATTTAATTAGGCCAGCCAGGGAGCATAGTAAGCAATAATAAATCCACAGAATAAAAAGGAAATAGGGAAAAGGTAGAGAAAATACAACCACTTCCTCCTTGACAAGAAATTACAGTTCAAGTTCATATTCAAATTTCTCATCAATTAACTCAAAATGATATAGCCAAGATTGTGCATTATTTGATTTTAATAATTAAATACAGAGTAATCAATCGAGGGAGTGTTTTTAAATAGCAAATTATTCGGTTAATTGTTGTCAGATTTATTTTATACGAACGAAGGAACGGAGAGTGTTAAACATGATTCTCAAAAACCAAAAGAAAACCAAAGAGTTATAAACCATACATACATCTAGTTGAGGCAAATTGATTTTTATATAGTGAATTGTTAATTATTGCATATAGCGAGTAGAGTTTTAAATAAAACAAATGAGGCGAGATGCAGGAAAAGTGTTCAGTTGTAGCTGCCCCAAGAACCTGGTTATTGATTTTAGGATTTTAATGTCGTTTAACACATACCAAAGAAACGTCAATGTTACTACAGCTGTCGCCTTCGTTTTAAACACTAGTCTTAACCCATAATCGGAGAAACAATACCCCAAAAGAGAGATTATCCCTAGATAACCCTCGATTCCCCTTGATTCCCTCTTTGTTCACCCCAAAAAGCTTTAATCGTTGAACGACCCCGACCCGAAGGTTACAAATTCGAGACATATTCTACAAATACCAGATACTAACTAGTAGGAGCGAGTACTATAGAGTCGGACAGACAGCACTTTGATTGATTTGCGAGTTGTTGTGGCTTCATAGTCGTAGTTAGCTTAGCCCTAAGATGTGGATAATGGTGGCAGACTGGGAATAATACGATCTGAAGCTGGTCAGTTGGTGGTGGTGGTGGAGGACAGATAGAACTTTTTGGGGAAAACGCTGAAGCTATATATGCCTGGCTTTTGCCGCTTAAAGGGAGTGCTGCGCTTGTTTCTGGGCCCCGATCCTGTTCGATGATATGTATTTGTACTTGTACTTTAGCAACCTTAAGCAGCATACACTATGGAATATATATCACTGTGTCATATCGTACATTTAAAAGCAAGTAAAAGCTAACAAATTGGATGGAGGAATGAGGGGTAAGGTAAATTGTTAACGCAAAGTATTCACACACGTATATAGAGAAAGTATGTATACAGAACCTAAATTAAAATGAATAGCGGCCGAGCAGCAACTACATAATACATAATACATAGTTAAATACTAAACTAAACACGATTGATTGGCAGACAAGGCTACCAACAAGTACTACAAATTGTATATGCATTTAATTTAGAGTATAACTAACATACTACTAACTAAACACACACCAAATAACTGATAACGAAACCGAAACCAAACTGTTGGGCGAATGGCAAATATGAATTGATAATTGAAATCGAACTAATTTACCGAAATGCATTGCACAATATCGAACACTTATAAAAATTAGCGGCAGTAACTAAGGCTATACATACAGCAAGTAATACGCATACGAATAGAATCGAATACAGGTTCGGCCTCCACTTAAGTTCACGACTCGAATCGATCTCGGAGAAGGCAGTTTGAATGGGAGAGAGAGCTCAGCTACGATCTGGATCCGGTTAAGTTGGATAGTGCATATGCCTAAGTATATAAATATATATATATATAGTGAATGTGTGAATTTATGTATGTATTAAATGTGCCTAAACTTTCATTTACTTTTCCACAAAGAAGATCCCTCCTTCGTTTGTTCGTTTCCCCCCTAAACCACCCCCACCTTTGAGAACGCTTTGACCGGGGATTTTTCCATTTTTCGATTTATCGATTTTTCGAGCGGGGCAAAGATTTCTTCTGTCGAACTTAACAAGTAAATGGAGACCAAATGCTCAGGGCTTTAGCGAGTTATAACATAGTAGGCGTAATATACAAAACAACAAAAAGAAAAACTTACAAACTAAGTGTAACCACACACATCACGAGCATGCTCCATCAAACGTTAGGCAAAATGCGTTTTTTCTTTTGCTAAGTTTAAACTGAAACCTATAACATCAACAACAAGAACAACAACAACAGCAGCAGCAGCCACAACAACAAGAACAATCCAGCAAACAAATTTACAAAAATCCAAGCAATCAATTTGTTGAAAAGACTGAAAACAAAAAAATAAAACAAAAAAAGAACGAAGAATACCAACAAGCAACTCTCTACCGAGAGAGATAGAGAGAATTTGCGTAGAGAATCGAGAATCAGAGAAACCCAGAAAAAAATGCGAATATTTTGCAGAAGATCCCCAAGTCATGGAAAGTCTCAGAGTTTCATTTTAGGTTCAGAGCCTTTTGTTAAACGAGAACTTCTTCATTTGAGAAACCCTTTTCTAGCGCGTCATTGAACTTTAACGAGGTGTAAACATAAAAAACGGAAAAACCTAAAGTAATAGTGAAATATTAGCGGAAATAATACAAATATTACCACCAGCATTTTGCTACCTACTTAATATGCAAGTTTAATAATTAAATGCAATAAGAAATAGTCTAACAAATAGTTCAAAAACCTATCGAAGGGCAGGCGGAAGGAACACAGGCGAGGGCGAGCGTAAACAATACCCTAAAGAATACAATCTAATGGCAAAATTAATTCCGATCGTACTTTGAAATAATTTTCTAAAACCCACCATATATAAAAAAGAGAACAAATTAAACTTAACGTAAATCTAGATCTTTCCGTTTGCTACCATGATAAAAAAAAACTAGCGCCTTCTTCGTTTGGTCCTCTCCTAATAACTAAATGCTTAGAAAACCCAAGAACAATTAATGGTATAATAAACATATGTATATATCTCTATATACGTATTGCGATTCTCAGTACTTATATAAGCAGACAGCTATCAGACAAAGCGAAGCCACAACGGAAGCGAAAGCGGAAGCGGAAGCGGAAGAACCGAACCCAACCAACTGACACGAACGAGCATTTCGAGGAGACGACAACACATTAGCGAGGATTCGTTAGAACGGATAATACTCTGATTTACCACTGCCACAAAGAAACAAACAAAACAAACAAGTAAAAAGTAACAAGTAAATTGTAACGTTAATATAGACATTAAGCCCCAACCGGGCGCTACATTACACATATACTTTGCATATAGCGATAAAAATGATATATATTGACAAGTGACTAATTTGACACAAGGACACAAGGCGGAAATCCAATTGCAATTACTTATATACATAGTGTGCGCCGTGCATCGTGTGATTGCCCAGCGAGCGCGCAAGTAAACTTAACATTATTATTTTATCCGAACAAAATAACAATAATAATTATCTCATAATTCTGACAAGCAAAAAACCAATTACAAAAAAACTAAACCCCCAATCGTTCTTTGCGTGAGAATAAAGCGATGTTACATTATTTAATGAAAATATATATACATATAAATAAAATATCTGTTCATTGGTCTTTTATTGATCTGCGGGGGCTTCGAGACCTAGATGATCGAGGTAAGTATACCAATGCCTGATCCTAGCTAGATGAGAAAAGGGGGGTTGAAGTTTCCGATTTGGCCCAATACCTTATTTGAATAGAGCAGTTTTAATTCATTTTATAGGGCCTGGTCCTCTTCTGCTCCTCCTCGTCCTGATCCTCCTTGCCAACGCTCTCTGTCTCGCCATCGGCATTCGCTTTCAGTTCCTGGCAGCTTGCGGCAATAAAATTAAAAACAAGAAAGAAAGCTAACTTTGGCCAGTCAAAGTTTGTATACCCTTGCAGGTAACAATTAAAATATATCATAGCTAAGCCAAAAATGCATTAATTTCCATTCGGAAAGCAGTTTTGTGTTAGTTTTTCTTAATTTAAGAAAACTGCATACCAAATTTAAAATTTTAAGAAATCAAAATTTTTGGCCATTTTTGCTCGTTTTAATGATGTAACCCCTTATCAAATTTCGCAAAAATGGCCAAAAAATCGATTTCTTCCGGACATGTCTAGAAAGATTCCCCTGTTGATGCTGATCAAGAATATATATGGTTTATGGGGTCGGAAATGATTCCTTGACTTGGAAAAATATTATTTTGTATTATAAAATCTGATTTTTTATATTAAAAAACTTCTTAATTTTTTTTTATTTAAAAATATCATAACTCGGCCAAAAGAGCATTAATTTTAAATCGGAAAACTGTTCTGTGCAAGATTTTATACAGTTAATAAATCTGCATACTTCATTTAAAAATTTTGAAAATTCAATTTTTTATCAAAATCAAACATTTTAATGATGTAACCCCTTATGAAATCAAGAATATATATACTTTATAGGGTCGGAAACGTCTCCTTCACTGCGTTGCAAACTTTTGACTGAAATTATAATACCCTGCAAGGGTATAAAAAGGGTGCTGTTTATTTTGATAATTTTTGTGAACAAAACAAATGTTCAAAAATTCATAACTCGGCCAAAAATTCATGAAATTCCATGCTGAATGCTGTTCCGAATTGGCATTTCTGCGCTTAACAAAACTGCTTACTCAGTTTTTCTTAAAAACTTATCTATAATTTAATTTAATTTTACATAGCTTTATTTCATATATTTACAGCACTCCAATAGCGAAAACGAGAGCGTGCTCAGGGATCTGGGAAGCACAAGTTCATCAAGTTCATTGTAATTGTTGATTGATGATCACCTGATCGGCAGAGGTGAAGCTGGAGGAGCGAGCAGCTGGGATGACAGATCTCAACCCGATGGCAGTGGAGGACGGTGATCGGATCTTGGCTCCGGGCTAGTTAAAACCCTGCAGCAGGCGTAAATAATTAAAATATTTATAAATGCAATTTAAATATGTAAATGTAATTGATGGAACACACAAATATGAATCAATAAAAGATGGTGAAATCAATGTGCAATTTTTTTGTGAAGGCGGCATGTATTTGGGATCGTTTGGGGAATTTTTAAATTTGTTTTCTGAATTTTAAACATTTTTTTCGGATGTTTTACAAATTTTCTAAATTTTTAAAAAATTGTTCTAAATTTTTAAAATTTTTCTGAATTTTAAAATTTTTTTCTGAATTTAACATTTTTTAGATTTTTTATATTTATTTAAGCATTTTTTTAGAATTAAACAAATTTTTTTTAATATTTTAACTGCCAAATTTGAATTTGAATTTAACTGCCAAATTTGAATTTAACTGCCAAATTTGAATTTGAATTTAACGACGATCAGTTTCAGTATGCCCAGGTGCAGTTGTAAAATAACACCTAAATTTGGATTCAAAAGGTTTGAGTCTCCGCTAACTTGCGCCGGCTCCTAAATGGTTTGGAACTTGGACATTTTATAACAGTTTATACCAGTTTTCAGCTGCTTGCTGCTGATTTCTGTTCGCCTGTTACCCCAATTTGGGAAACGGGCAATTTGCTTGGAAATGTTCGGAAATTTGGATGGGCTGCTGTAGGGATGTTGTTGTAAAAAGGTTGTTGTTGCCATCAAGCTGTTGTTGTCGGCAACAAATAGGTATAAATGCATAAAATGAAATATAACAGTTTATACCAATTATTATTTTTGCCCAAATGTTTTTATAACAGTTTATACCAGTTTTCAGTTGCTTGCTGCTGGTTTCTGTTCGCCTGTTACCCCAGTTTGGAAAGCGGCCAAATCGAATGAAAAGTTTTGCTCACTTGTATCAGTGATGCTCATCTGCATCAGTGATGCTCATCCGCATCAGTGATGCTCCTCTGCATCAGTGATGCTCATCTGCATCAGTGATGCTCATCTGCATCAGTGATGCTCATCTGCATCAGTGATGCTCATCTGCATCAGTGATGCTCTATTGGGACAAAATGCATCTCTCTAACTGCCAGTGATGCTCATCTAGCTATCCTGCATTATTGGGACAAAATGGAATCTCACTAACTGCCAGTGATGCTCATCTAGCTATTTTGCATTATTGGGACAAAATGGCATCTCACTAACTACCAGTGTTGCTCATCTAGCTATTTTGCATTATTGGGACAAAATGGAATCTCACTAACTGCCAGTGATGCTCATCTAGCTATTTTGCATTATTGGGACAAAATGGCATCTCATTAACTACCAGTGATGCTCATCTAGCTATTTTGCATTATTGGGACAAAATGGAATCTCTCTAACTGCCAGTGATGCTCATCTAGCTATTTTGCATTATTGGGACAAAATGGAATCTCACTAACTGCCAGTCATGCTCATCTAGCTATTTTGCATTATTGGGACAAAATGGAATCTCACTAACTGCCAGTGATGCTCATCTAGCTATTTTGCATTATTGGGACAAAATGGAATCTCACTAACTGCCAGTGATGCTCATCTAGCTATTTTGCATTATTGGGACAAAATGGAATCTCTTTAACTGCCAGTGATGCACATCTAGCTATTTTGCATTATTGGGACAAAATGGAATCTCACTAACTGCCAGTGATGCTCATCTAGCTATTTTGCATTATTGGGACAAAATGGCATCTCACTAACTACCAGTGATGCTCATCTAGCTATTTTGCATTATTGGGACAAAATGGCATCTCACTAACTACCAGTGATGCTCATCTAGCTATTTTGCATTATTGGGACAAAATGGAATCTCTTTAACTGCCAGTGATGCACATCTAGCTATTTTGCATTATTGGGACAAAATGGAATCTCACTAACTGCCAGTGATGCTCATTTAGCTATTTTGCATTATTGGGACAAAATGGAATCTCTCTAACTGCCAGTGATGCTCATCTAGCTATTTTGCATTATTGGGACAAAATGGCATCTCACTAACTACCAGTGATGCTCATCTAGCTATTTTGCATTATTGGGACAAAATGGAATCTCTCTAACTGCCAGTAATGCTCATCTAGCTGTTTTGCATTATTGGGACAAAATTGCATCTTACTAACTGCCAGTGAGCTCATCTAGCTATTTTGAATTTTTTGCATTTATTTCTCACTAACTGCCAGTGATGCTCATCTAGCAATTTTGCAATATTTGATGTTTGCCCTTCTATTGAGCCTGTTTAAATTATCCCACCCAAAAAATAACCGCATCCTCCTCATAAGTCAAAAATAACAAATTTCTAAAGGTTTTTTATTTACTTCAGCTTTAAATAAATAAAAGAAACAGAATGTCGGAGGTCATTCCCAGTGGTTTCGGCTTGGTCCTCTTCTGCTCCTCCTCGTCCTGATCCTCCTTGCCAACGCTCTCGTCTCGCCATCGGCATCCGCTTTCAGTTCCTGGCAGCTTGCTGCAATTAAATTAAAAACAAGAAAGAAAGCTAACTTTGGCCAGCCAAAGTTTGTATACCCTTGCAGGTAACAATTAAAAGATATCATAGCTAAGCCAAAAATGCATTAATTTCGATTCGGAAAGCAGTTTTGTGTTAGTTTTTATTAATTTAAAAAAACTGCATACCAAATTTAAAATTTTAAGAAATCCAAAAAATCGATTTCTTCCGGACATGTCTAGAAAGATTCGCATGTTAATGCTGATCAAGAATATATGTGGTTTATGGGGTCGGAAATGATTCCTTGACTTAGAAAAATATTATTTTGTATTGTAAAATCGGATTTTTTATATTAAGAGCAAAAGAGCATTAATTTCAAATCGGAAAACTGTTCTGTGCAAGATTTTATACAGTTAATAAATCTGCATACTTCATTTAAAAATTTTGAAAATTCAATTTTTTATCAAAATCAAACATTTTAATGATGTAACCCCTTATACAATTTTGCAAAAAGGGCCAAAAAATCGATTTCTTCCTGGCATATCTAGAAAGATTCCCCTGTTGATGCTGATCAAGAATATATATACTTTATAGGGTCGGAAACGTCTCCTTCACTGCGTTGCAAACTTCTGACTGAAATTATAATACCCTGGCAAGGGTATAAAAAGGGTGCTGTTTATTTTGATAATTTTTGTGAACAAAATTAATGTTGAAAAATTCATAACTCAGTCTACAATGCATGAAATTCTTACCTTTAGTTTGTGGTTCGCCTCCTTGCTAAAGATGCAGCCAGGTAATGAACCTTTCTACTGGCCAACTGCTATAAAGTGGAGCTGCTATAAATCCGAGATGGGAACAGTTCAGGCACAAGGGGCTTCTCTTCCCACCCATGTTACAGATAGAAAATGAAACAAAACTTCCATTTTAATTTCTTGTATTTCTTTAAAAATAAGCTCATAAGTAAAGTACAATAATTGTGAACATGAAAATGTAAAACTTAGGAGATAAAATACAATAAAAAGTAAGGAAACTAAGGAAACATAGTAATTGTGAGTGAGAAGTGAGCTGTCAAGTCGCACTCTCTCTCTGGTTTTTATCTAAAAAATACAGTAAATATAATTATAATGCTTAAAAACTTAACAATAACTAATTGTAGGGCTTCCGTAAGAAATATCAAAGGGAAAACACACTCGTTTAATGATTTGAATCATTTGTATTTTATCTTTATTTCTCAAATATTTTCAATAATAATTAATATTATAATAATTAATTAATTAATGCTTGTAACATAACAAATATTCATCTCATATCAATGCAATCTCAATGCTGCGCCCTCTCAATTGAATATTTTCGATGCCAACGCAACGTCTCCACATCCACTCTTAGTTACTGCCTCGTCGTCGTCGCGTCCCCAGTTATTAATCTTTTAGTTCTAAGTATCTTCAGCTCAGCAAGCACACTCTGCTCGTAATTCGTACATACAATACACTTCTTTTCATTTAGATTCCGTTTCGCATTTTACTTTGTGCCAAGTCGTCTCGTCGTCAAGTCAAATTCGATTGCAATATGAAAATGTATCATTAGGTTTTTGTTAAAAATTAATTAAGAGTCGCGTAGCTGCTGCTTTCGGATGTTGTTAATTCATTTTGTTTTTGACGTTGACGCTGTTTCATGTTCGCAATACATTTAATTATATATATCAATACATTTTGTTTTCATTTCATTTCGATTTCGTTAGTTTTTGTTTTGTTTTTCCATTTTATATACAATACACATAAGAGATTTGTAGTAAAATTTGGTGAGAAAAATCTTGCATTACATAAACACATCGCCATTTCATTTCGCTTTAGTTTAGTTTTTAGGTTTTTTGTTGTTTGTTTAAGTTTTGCGTTTAGAGCGTAAAATGATTATTTGTTGTATTACCTTTAAGTTGTACAATTAGAGAGCACAAAAGTAGCAAAGTGTCTTGCCTGGTGTATACTAAAAATTTGATTCAAGAAATGTCTTCCAAGTTTGATTGTTTCGCGTGTCTATATATTCGCAGTTGGGCTAGTTAAGCAGTTAAGAGTCAAGATTCAAGATTCGAAGGGTCAGAGATTGCTAAGTTCGCTCTCAGTTGCAACGATCCACAGGGGGGGGGGGAGGGTGATTAGTGATTAGTGATTAGACCGACATTACATATATATATATCTCCTGAAGATTGGGTACCAATTTAGAAAACAAATGTGTGACTGACCGCTAGCCATGCTCGTTTTGTCTCACCTTTAGTCGTACGTACCATCGTAAGGTTTTAATTGTTTAATATTTAAAACTTGGACCCTATTTAAATTTTGCAATAATGCCTGACCTATGATAAAACCGCGCACCAGATATATATATATATATATATATTCACAAGTGTGTGTTAAGACAGACCAAGGAAATCGAAAACACGATAAAAAGCAGGCGAGTGTAAAGGAAACTGACGATCGAATTCAAATTGAAATTGCAAATTGTTTACGCTTTATGTGTATTCCGTATTAAATTCACTGCTGCAAGTTGTCACCTGTTTAGTTATGTATTATTAATTGATTTTTACTAAAAAGTAGGAACTTCTGCCTGTTTTTAACTCTTTTTTTGTTTTGTTTTGTGTGTACTCGGTGTTTGTGTGTCTTGGAAACGCAATTCGAATGTCAAACACATACAGATTTTGCTAACTATAAGTACATGTTTATGTTTATTGTATATTAGGTTGTATACACGTTTGTCTAATTGTACAAAAACACAAATAAACAAAACCATAACAACGTAACAACTGTTTCTTTTTGATTTGCGCTAAAAAACCACACAAGTAAAAAAATTCCGCTACTAAGGATACATTTCACTGAAAATTCACAAAAAACTATTAAAAACTGTACAAATTATTAATATCTCAACTTGGTTATGTCTTCTCGCCAAAGCATTGTCATTGCCGCCAAAAACTTTGAACAAATTCCCTATATATGCTTTCTGCGGTTCGTCTTCCCTTTCTCCCTAAATACTCTTTATTTTTATTTTTATCCTTGACTTTTGCCAAAAAAACTAACAATTTGTATCATGCAATATACTAATCTTCTGCTTAATGCCAACTTCTTGTGTTGTTTTTTTCTCTAATAACAACCCGGGGTGTTGTTGTGTGGGGTGTGTGTATTCTGAAACTGAAGATTCTGGATGGATGGATGGTTGGTTGGGTGTTTTGGAAAAATTAACTACACATTTATATGTCAAACAATGCTGATATGTTTCTGTTCATGTTGTATATGTTTTTGCGCCTTCTGGTTGTTTCGTAAAACAAAACTGTTGCTGTTTCGGTTTTGGATTCTCTACGTTTTACTTTGATTTTCTGTTGTTTGATTGTAGTTTGTGTTTAGTTTCAACTCTCTGGCTGCTGCTGCTGCTGCTGCAATCGCTATTTCGATACATTAATATATAGTTATAGCTACAATTACATGTACACATATATCATATATCTGGTTTCCTTCTAACTGTAAAAGTAGCACATAAGTATGCATGCATGCGTTGCCTCACAACACTGGAACATGTGCCTCTCGCCTCTGTATATATATAAATTTATATATATATATATATATATATATATGTTGTAATTCACGATTAGTCTTCAATTTAATGTTTATGTTTTGGTAAAATCTCTCTTCAGCGATTTGCAACTTTAAACTGTTGGCTGTTGTTCTGATGCAACTCCGTATTCTTTGCTGGTAAATTAATTATTTGTGTGATTCTCTCTACTTGGTAAAGTAATACTTTTTTTTTTGTTTAGTGTACTCCATCTGCTTATTTGTTTGTTGTAGTTTTTCGTAATTAGTTCTATTAATTCGCTTGCTGCTCTCGGTGTCTCTTGTTCACTATCTCAACATTAACACGCAGTGGGTCGCCATTTTGTGTCTATATTATATCGTTGGGCTAAATATTTGATTACTCTTTGAACGCTGCATGCCAAAGGATCTAGATCCTGCTCCTGATCCCTCCATAACCTTTCCCGTTTTGTAGTTGAAGTTCAAGTCTGAGGGGGATGTGCACTTGTATAATTCGTGGCTCTGCTTCGGTTTGTTGTAGAGTTTTTAAGTTCGTTTAAATACTTTTATGAAATTTTGATTTGTCAAGAGTTCTCGTTTGAAATTCTAGCAGTCGTGGGTTCTGATATATGTAGATATCATATCATATCGCTTTACCTGGCTTCGATGCGCTAACAAAACGTGTATATAGTGTGTATAATATGTATATAAGGAGTAGACATAGACATAGAGCATATGTAAGTGTGATAAATATAGGTTGTAAGGTTAAGGTTAAGGTTAAGTTTAGAGTAGCTAGTTTTTGCATTATGTGTGTATATGAAACGCTAGAGTTGGCTCAAAAACGTTATTTTTTTTTGGTAAGCTTTCTGTGTTGCATGTGGAAAAATGTAGGTAGAGAGGCATTGTCAACTGAGCTCATTCTGGTACTCCTTACTCCTTTTCATTATCCTGTTTGCATTTTCTTCCGTTTTAGCTTCCGTTTTACATTCTTCTTCTTGGATTTTGCCACTTTTTTTTGATAACTGTAAATATAGTACTTTAATAAATTTTACATTTTACAATATTTTACTGTTGCTTTTCGTACACGTTTTTTTCTGGTTTTCTTGTTTAAATATATTCATTCATTTAATTGTTACCGTCTTCGTCGCTTTTTCTTTTGTTTTTTGTGATTTGTTTCCTTTGTTTTGTTTTTAATTTTAAATTACGATCACTGCTACTCATGCTTACTAACTAAATCCATATCCTTGTAAGTTACAATTAGTTTTAGATCTTTTTTTAACCCTTTTCTTTGTTCTTTTGCGCCAACGTATAAATAATTTCACTTTCTAAATATATATAAACTTTCATATATATATGTGTGTATCTGTGGGTGTGTGTGTATCCTGTGTGTGTGGGTTGTCTGTTGTTGTTGTTGTGGGGAGTCCTTGTAAAATTATCAAAAAATCATTCAGTTTTGTTTTGCTAAAACACGTATATGTCTTTCGTTACCAGTATATGCCTATGATTAAATATAATTTACCTTTCTTTTGATTTTGTTTTTTTAGTTTAGTTTTTTTTTTGAGATTATACTTTCTTTTTTGTAGCTTAAAATTTGTTTAATTTCCTGTTTCATGGTTTGTTGTAGTTCAACATACACGCCTAATCGCTAATGTCTAACGTTTTGATCGTTTTTGTGTATAATTTGCGCTAGCTTAACAACATTTACATATTACATACACACACATAGGGTTTTACGTACGCGTTACGTGGTTTTAACTGTCAGTTAAAATTATTATTCCGTGTGTCTGTCTGTGTGTGTGTGTGTGCCATAAGGATATATCTTCGACTGGGTTTTGGGTTTTGGATTTTAGATTTATTTCGATTTGTAATACAATTCTTCTTAAGTTGCATTTAACATTACTTCACATCGACTTCACCCTGGCTCTAATTCAATGTGCAATTCGGGACTCTCGGTCTTTTCTAAATACTCTCTCTCTTCCGCCTTAACTTTCACTTTAAGTCTAACAAAATGAAAAACATTTACGAGCTACGTTTATGCGATTGTGTTGCATTCAATGTTGCATACATACTTTGTAAAAAAATTATAGTTAAGTTGCATTCATTTAAAATATAATAACAGCATCATGTACATAATAAAACTCTTTGCCTTAATTCATTTTTTAACATAATTTCTCTCGTTTTTTTTTGTTTTTTGCTTAGTTTGTTCTTCTTTCGTTTTGACTTTCTGTCGTTTTTTAAAACCAAAACACAGTACAGTGCACTAAAAATATCTCTAAGTTACAATCTCCTCAGCTCTTTTACTTTACTCTCTACTTTTTATAGATTTTTTTGCTTTTGTTTTTTGTTTTTTGTTTGTTTTTATGTTATGCAATGCAATATACTTATCAACTATAGTTTTAAAGTTAAGCTTAAGTTACGATGTTGCTGATTGTTTAGTGGGTTCTTGTTTTGTTTGTTGTTGTGGTTTCTCTGTTGTCTGCGTGCTTCGTAAGTTGAAATGCTATTTCCTCTTTAAATTTCAAATATTTTTTTATTAACTCTTAGTGGTTTTTAGCAATTTAGTTAGAGGATTCCTCGCCGGTCTCCCTATGATTAAAACTGGTATATAGCTCATGCATCGATTGTTGCCGCTGGGTTACTTCACTTTTTTTTAGTTGAATTGATTGGGTTTGGGCTGGGGTTTGCGCTGGTGATTCGATTCGATTCGATGGGGTTTAATTATCAGTTAAAGTGCGGATGCATCCTCCTTGTACTGCGGATTATAGATTGTATCTGTTGCTGCCAATAGACCTGTAGCGTGGTGTGGTGCATGTAGCTGCCGGTTGCACCCAGTCAGGTTCAGTGAACCTGACTACGGATCGGATTCTAGATGTTCGACTTGGAGAAGCTCACGCGCAGATGATTCGACTCGGAGAGCTGGTGATTGTGCATCTTGATCAGCGCCAGAACGGCCTCCTCCACGGATGACAGCTGCAGCAGCGCCATTTTGCGGTCCTTGCTAAAAGTTAAAGAAGAAAAATTGTTAGGAAATGTGTTTATGGAAAGATTTAGTGATAACAGAGAAAGAAAATTAAGAATTTAAACTAATATTTAATTATATTTTCCTTAAACCTTTTCATTTCTCTGCCAATTACTTACGGGAAAAATTTGAATGCTTTGACTTCGAAGCTGTTCGAGGTGAAGGCTTCTTTGATGTCATCCTCAGAGCAGGACGAGCTGTGAATGGAAATGGAGAAAGTTTTGGGTATTGGTTAGGTTTAAAATTAACAATCACCGATTTAAGGGTGTTCGTTTGAATGGTGGCCCCGCTGTGCGGCTGGTCCATTGATACCGCCTGGCAGGGGGGAGACAGGCGCTCCAAGGGGCTTTTCGACTCATAAATTCACACAGCAAACGGCAGACAGGCACCCAGGCAGGGGCTCCTCCTCCTCCCCCACTGCCTTTGTAGCAGCAACCAAACCTGGCGGGGTGCTTTGTCATATTTGGCAGACGAGAAGGAGGATGCCACGCGGGGTGTCTGCTGCTCATAGCGGTAATTGTAATTGCCTTGTCGTGCCCAAGAAGCGCCAAGGAGCAGCTGCCCATCCACCTGTTTCCACCTTTAAGCTGAAATACTTACGGAATGTTACTTAAATGCAGTGTCGCCGATGGCGGATAAATGTTCTGGTAGTTCTTGCTGCCCGGCTTCTTGAAGCGATGCAGCGGATTCTGGGAGTAGTCACGTGTGAGTCCTGCGTCCGGCTGTCCCTCCTTGGGCAGCTGCACGGCCTGGTGTTTGCTGGCCATCACACGTATCGGTTTGCCCCATAAACGTAATTTATCAAGGTGAGACATGGCTGTAAGAAACAAAAAAAGTAACATGTTAAAACGACTGCAAACTTTTGTTGTTTGTTAGATAAGTTTGTTGTTGTCCAGAGTATTTGTTGACTATAAATGTATCTGGAAAACTGCAATTTATATGTTGGGCCACAAGCGATAAAATTGTTTTTGCAAGCCCCAGGGAGGTCCTTAAATAAATATACACGCAAATAGAAAAGTTATATGGAAAATACGAATATTTTTAGCAGAGTTTATAAGACAAAATATATTTTAAAAATTCATTTAAGGCTAGAGAAAATGTTGGAAATGTATTTAATAGTATATATATATTCTAGCCCCCCCTATTTTTCCCTCAGTGCAGTTCAAAGACACCAACCGCCATCGTTGAAGTCGCACAAAGTCAGCAATAAGTGCTGGCAAATATTTACATACTGAAATGTAACTGCAACTTTATCAATGTCGTCTGCCTTTGGTGATTTATACAAGCTGAAATGCTTGTTTGGCCGTAAAAGTATTACCAAACAAAAGTTGGCCATCTTCGGGCGGTTCCTTCTTCGCTTCCCCCTCTCCTCTCAGCCTTATATTTCTCATATTCCTGGCAGTCATAACACCTGCGGCTCTCCAATGCAATGTAATGGGAATCGAATCGAATCGAATGGGAATGCAAGTGCAGTAAGTTGTACTTAAGTACAATTCAATTTCCATTTCCCATTTCGATTCAAGTTTCGATTACGTGTTTTTTTTATTTAATTTTCAGGGAGAGAGATCTCTTTTTGCCTCGTCATCCAAAGGCTTAGAGGTCCGAAAACTTTTCTCAATTCTCATGTTGTGCATTATATTAATAAATTACATTACATTTTATCATTGCTGCTGCTGCTCTTGCCAGTGTTTTATTGTAAAGCAATATGCTTACTCAGCCGTTTATTGTTTGCCTAAGGCCGCGCGCACACTACGAGCTGAAAGCGGAGCTGACGGCTGACGGCTTATCAGCTCTCTGAAACAAACACACTACTTGTATGAGAGCGCGCACACTGAGAGCGGAGCTGAAAGCTGATAAGGTCAGCTCCGCTCCGCTCTGTTTGATCAACCAAACATGTTTGATTTTGTTAGCAGCTGACGCGAGCTGATTTTTTAGACTATTCTTTAAAAAATTGCCCTAATTAGCGCTTAAGTAACAGAAATTTAAATTTCTGTCCAGTTATATACAAAAGTATGAAGAATTTTTTTAATATTTATTAAAATAAAAATATTGTCAACTTTCCGAGATACAGGGTGCCAAAGTACACTAAAAAAACGTACTTTGTCAACCATATTCTGGAGAACTGGGTGGTCCGATTTCGAAAATTTAAATGTCATGATGATCTAAATAAATATGTCATCGCATTAACAACGATATTTTAAAAATATTAAAGAATTAAAATATGTTTTTTTTTAAACGTATTGCTTGAAAAACATTTACAAATCAACATCAGCTTCAGCTCGCAATGTGCGCGGCTGCAAAAAGCTCCGATCGCTGATAAGCTTTCCGCGGATAAGCTCTCAGCCGTCAGCTCCGCTTTCAGCTCGTAGTGTGCGCGCGGCCTAATGGATTAAATGATTTTACAGAAAAAATGAAACCAAATCCGGTCACCAGGGAATATAATAAATTGTAAAATAAAAGGGAGCAGCAGTGACAAGGCCCGTTGCTCATATGGCCTAAGCATCCTTTTTTCTTACCGGTTTTTTTTTTTTGCTGTATGACAAAACACTTGTAATAAAGATTAATGGGGAGAGGCAGGAGTGCTCTGTTGCAGCTGCTACCCAAAAAGTATCTTAAACTTTTAATTACAAGGCTGAGGCTAAGGCTGATCAACAAGAAATCATTATTAACTAACAAAAACATTAAGAAAAAAACGGGGGAAACCTCAAAAAGTAAGTGAAATGACTCGGAGAGATGGAGGAGGCTTTTGAGGGTTTGCCCCCTGTTTTATGCTTGAAGTTCTGGGCTTAAGACTTTTAAGCACCATTCACTGGGGAGACGTAGACCCAGACCCCACTCAGAAAATACTCCTTCCCCCTGCTCCTTCTCTTTCTAGAGGAAGTGAGAGTAAAGGTGTGGTCCCTGGCTCAGGTGAGTGTGCCTTCAAGTTAGTTGTAACTTTCACGATTTGAACGATTAATGTCCGGCAATGCCTTGACTATGATCTACGGCCAGACACTTTATTATCTCTGGCCCCGTAAACTATGCAAAACATCCTCGACTCTCTCTGTATCCGTAATTAATTGTGGCCAAAAACGGAGTGCCGGTCGCCAAGTCATTCAAACAGTCACTTAGCATTGTCAACCCAAGAAGTCCAGTGTTTCCAGGCGAAAACTTTCACTAAACTCTATATATATATTTCCCAGCACACACCATGGCACACATGGCGTATGCGTAATCGACCATAATATATATGGCAATAGAATGCTGCCAGTGCTGTGTCTGCCTGCCGTACGTTGTATGTTTTGCCCAAGTTTGTTTGTTTTTATTGCAAATGCCTTTATGCGTACGCTTATGCAAAATATTTTGTAGTAATTTGTTCGGCAGAAAGCAGGAAATTTATTTGCCAAAACGAAAAAGAGAGGGGAAACTACACACAACACACAGCTGTGAGTGTGCCTATAAATTCCATAGTATCGGGAGGGGGTGTGCGTTGTGTTGTGTGTCTACGTTTGTGTCTGCCTCTGTCCATAGTTGGTAATAAGTTGCGCAAAAACTTAATCCCGCCCAGCATCGCACTCCTTTGCCCCCTCTATACCGATTCTGATTTGGATTCTGATTCCCCAGTTGCCACCCAACAAATGCTCCATTATAATACACACACCTCGAACTGGCCAGCAAGTAGACGCAGCTTATAAAGTACACAAGGAAATATAACATATTAAAATAGGAAAATTCTAATAGTAAAGTAAATTTGTAAAGTTTGAAATTTGGAAATCTTTTACGCCCATTTTCCATTCATTTCGAATCAAAATCTTATTTTAAAGGTAATTTTAAGAATTTTTTGCTACAATTTTATCCCCAAATTTAATTCCAGTGTATGCCTAGCATGCTTATTGTTTTTTCATTGTGTGTTTTTGTCTATTTCCCAGCTCAGCGCCCTCTGATTGCTGTCGCAGTTTGTTTGGGGCCCCCCTAAAAGTTGGTTGTCCATTCTGGCGTCCGATTCTCATTGCTTTTCCCAGGCTTTCCCCCTCGTGATATTCCGTTGACTTCACTTACAAAAAAGAAAAAAAGAAAAAAGAAAACTTTTTTGCGCCTTTACGCTGTAATTCGTATGCTGAGTGTGCAATTGTAGCCGTATTTTGTGTGTGGCCCCCGCCATAACGCACACCACCTTACGAGACACTTTCGTATGCATGGGGTGAGTTGGTGACCCTGGACAGCTGCTGTTCCTTGTCCTGCATCCCTGCCCTCTCGTGTATCCTGCCGCTTTACCACCACATCTCCTGCTTTCTGTTTCCTGCTTTCCTTGCTCCTTGTTCGGTAATCGTCTTTGTTTGTTGGCGGAGAGTTTTGGGCAAAGTAACGAATGAATTTGTTAATATTTTATGAGTGCATAAGTGCGCACTCCTGCCCCAAACGGAGCTTCCATTTCAGACTTGTTACCTGGTGTCCAGGTAGCTGGGCTACACTTGGGGAAATTGGAAGGGGGTGTACTATACTAGAAAAGGTGGCATTTCCCATAGAATTGTTTCGAGTTCTTGGGAAATTTCCTAGCTAATCCCAATTAATATTCTGGGAAACTCCAAGAAATATCTATTTTTCCAGGGATAATTATGCATTGCCGACTTTTAGGCTTTAAAATAATTGTTTCTAGGAATTTTTAGAGATTTGTGGAAATTGTTTCTTAAATTCTATGAATTTCCTGATTAAATTATTAACTGAAACTTGGAAAATAACTACATTTCCACTTGAAATCCTAGTATTTTTGTTATAGTGTAGCCTGGGCTTGGCGAACGTAGCGAAAGGCAGCGGAAGTGTTTGCCATTTGGCAGTCCTTGCGGCACATTAGTAGTCTATATGCTGCCGCATGCCCATTAATATTTTCACATGTCCCGGGGCATTTGGTTCGAATTTCCACCAGGAACCTCAGCTCCTCCCTCTTGTTTTGTTTGGGAGCGGAAGGTATGTTGTCGACTTCCTCTCTAATTTGCTTGTTTGGTCAAACAGTTGACTGGCTTTGGTTTTGTCGGTTCATTTGCGTGAAATGCTGCACAATAGTTTTATCAACTGCAGTTGGCAAACCAACGGGGTCGGTATTTTGTGGTCCACAGAACTCTGTCAATTTTTGCGGACGAATTCAATTAACACAACGCATTGCGTATACGCCACCGAAATAAGTTGACTGTCAGCGGCACACACAAAAGGGGGGGTGGAGGACTATTATCCCGAAATGGATTTCAAAATTTAGCCATGCATTTTCAAGAGCTTCTGCTGATTAGCTTGTGCTTCCATAGTTTCCCCCCTTTTGTCAACCCAATTAATTAAGTAAGAAAATCTCAAAGCGGGAATGCTTTTGAGCAGCGGTTTACAAGGTGCACCGCCACGGCACTGCAGGTTGCAATGTTTACATAATTATAATTAAAAAATTAATTGAGTACAGGCACAAAGCATATTTTGATGGCGAAAAATAAATAAATAAAAATAAAAATAAAAGGAAATTGAGGCCACAGACGGTGGACAGACGCCAGAATGTGCGGAATGGCGTATACCCTACAGACATTACTTATGTGCGCAACCCCGTGTGTGTGTGTGTGCCCTGAACCTGCACTTATTTCCTTTTTATTTAAATCAATAAACAGTTGATGGCATTCATTATGCAGTAGCTTACGCTTTTCCAGACGCGCACAATTTGCTGGCAATTTCCGCTGCGATCGACCATTGCATTTATTGAACAGATTAAATTTATTTAAACTTTATTAACAACAGAGCAGAGCGCGCAGAGCTGGGCTGTGGGAATGTGTCAGGGAATCGTGACGGAAAATATAATTGATAAATTACATGTGCGAACGATTAACGCGCTCCGATGGCGGCCCGTTGGTTCGAACAGATTTCCAGGAGCTCGGCACAATGTGCTTTCATTGGTCATAAGCAGCTAATAACTCTTTTTGGTAGCCACTTAATATTTATGGCATGTGAAATAAATGATAATTGTGCTTAAAACTCATGGCTTTTAATGGGGAGATTTTCGAAATAATATTTTATAATTAAAACAAGAGGTTTAAAGATTTTTTAATTAGCAAAGAAATATGATTTCGAAGTTGAGTACAAGGATAGTATTCATCTTTTTTTTTTAAGTATTTAAAATTATTTCAAGAAGAGAATTCCAGCCTCTTTTGTGTAAGTTGATTCCCCTTTCCCTTTTTTATATTTTTTAAAATGATACAATTGTAATTAATAACTCTATATGACAACTGTAGTTAAGAACTCTGTCAAAGATAAAGAAAACAATCGGGGGGAATTTTCGCCCGGCTGTCGTTTTCAATTAAGCGCCATCCAGCTGGGCCGCTGCACTTTGACAGCTTTTTGAGTTATTTTTCCAGCGAATTGCGTATAAAAAGGCACAAATGAAGGAAGCTCGAGCCCGCTGAGTGCTGACGCGGCTCTGACCGGTGTAAAAACACACAGAGAGAAAAGAGAAATTGGGGAAGATAGCCCCATGCCAGCTCAGATATATATACAGTATAGTTGGCGTGTTAAATGGAATAAAACCAAATCGAAATGAAAATTGAAAAAGGTGTTGCTGTCGGCTGCCTTGCTGTTTTTGTAATAAAGTGGAATTTGGCACGTCGGTTGGCTGCTCTTAACGCGACAATTTTCATTTCGCTTAATGCGTGTGCGAGGCGAGAGATCCTGGGGCGAGGTCCTTCTTGCCCTGACAATGCCAAAGTGCACACAAATAAATGCAATAAAATGATTGGCATGTCCCGTCGAGCTGCTGTTGCTGCTCTTGCTACTGCTACTGCCTTTGTTGGTCGGAAAATGGGTGGAAAAACTGGACCAGGTGTTGCGCCTCCTGGTAATAAAGCGCTTATAAAATTTCATTTATGCCACCTCCTCTCCACTGCGTTCCCATTCCCCCTTGCTACGCCTTAACAATTTTTATTATTAATACATTTTGTTTGCTGCAACGGGAACGGTTACGGTTGCCAAAGGAATGCACCGCCGCCGTTTGGAATTTCATGTTGCTGGAATTTTCATTTTAAACAAGCTGCAAATTGCAGTTGCTCATTTTTTTTGTAGTTATTGTTGTTGTTTGCTCTGTCCAGGATTCACAGACTGCGATTTTTCATTACTTTCATTTCGCAGTGGGTGTCTGTGTGTGTTTTCCACCGGTTTTCCGGGGTGAAAGTGCGTTTTGTTTGAGTTTGACTTACCCAAATAAGCTTGCTGGGGCTCCGCCATCTGTATGAGTGCCGAGTCCTTCTTGTTGTACAGGATCTTTACACGTTGCACATCGCCGTATACACCTGCGTTTTCCAAAAAGGGAGAGAGAGAAAGAAGAGGGGAAAATGGAGAACGGTTGAGGATTATGAGTATACAAGAGTTTTTGCTGCCACTGGGCTCTAGTTTCCCAGCGTTTGTTGCCAGTAAAGTTATAAAAGTTTTGGGTATTGGCTGTACGAAAGCGAGGCGAGGCCAGCAGGGACAACTAATAAGAAAATTACAAGGGAAATCCTTCAAATAAGTGCTTGAAATTGTGTCTTAATAAATTTAGAATTAAATATAATTCTTAGATTTTATTTATTACAGTTTTATTGAGTCTAGAAAGATCTATAATTTTTTAATTATTATTGTATATTATATATTAATTCAATTTCCTATACGAAGGTATTACATTTTTCAAGTTCAACCCCATCTTATTTAGCTTGACGCTACCTTAAACTTGCACCTGGACAAAGTATGGCATAAAGCTTCTTGCAGCTTCTTCCAGCTTCATCCAGCTCCTTTAGCTTCTCCCGCGATGCAGCTTGCATTTTCGGACAGCTCGAAGCGGTTTATGGAGGCCGTTGGAAAAGTTTTACACCCCACCAAAAAGCCATAACATGTACGCGAGATATATCAGCCCTCCCAGCGCCGCCACCTTCTTGGGTCCATTTTGCCCAGAGGATCCCCAGGACAGCAGCCAGGCACTCGCATTATTGCCGCGGGCCAAGCCGTTAGTATCATGTACGAGGAAACTCATAACTGGCTCAATAAGTTTCCTGCGCTATTTTTTACGAGCTTCAATTCGAACTCCGGCTAAGGATTCTTTTGCAGGAGCAGGAGGAGAAGCCACCGTCTTACCTGGGTTTTAAGGCCACGGATTTTACAGCTGTCAGACAAGGTGTGCAACTTTTTGGCCGGGCTGCCGGGCGGACGCGTTATTGAATTGTATTTTATGGCTTTACTGGCGCCCCGCAAACTATGCAATATTAAGCCAGACCAAGGACGCAAGGACTCAGCTGCAGGAGGGACTGCATTAAGTCTGGCAGATGGCTTTAAGAATTTAAGTGGACATCTCCGGCGGTCAGTGGACTCTTTTTTGCTTTGACAGCTGCCCGAAGGTCCTTGGGTGACTTGTGCAGCCAATCAGCGGCAAATTTGAAGCTGGGCGCAAATTGCCATCGAGCATAAAAAATAGTTGCCGCTCGAGTTGGTGGCCAAAGGGCAATGGCTACAACAGTCCGACTTTGGAGTCGGACCCCAAAGCAAACAATGTAAAGTGCAGTCCTCCTCTTTGCCCCAAGACAACAAATCGAATAATGCGCAAAGTAAATTTTCAACTACTTCAACACACACACACACCTTGGAGAACAAAAAGTAAAAATAGAGATGTATACACTCTAGGAAAAGTCCTTGCTAAGCTTTTAAATTCATTTACTTTGCGACATTTTCCTGAAGATCTAATTTTAAATGATTTAAATTAAATTTTAAAATTGAATTTTGAAGTATAAATGGTTATTAAATTTAATAAAAATCTATAGCAACTAGTTTTCCAATTAACCAATTTTCTACTAAACACAATCAAGATGCATTTTCTTGGTTTCTAGGTCTCTTCTCTTAGCTTTAAGTGCCTAATTTTATTTCGAAATATTCCTAAACCACTCTAAAAACCCCTCCATATTCATGGCCATACTTATTTCTTGCTGTGCACCCCAACTTAGGAAGCTGTGTGGCCATAAAAGTGAGGGCCATGCCAGCCACTCGGAGCGTAGCGAAGCGAGCGGTGCGCTAACAAGTTACAAAAGTAGCAATGGAAATGCAGGTAGTAAATAGTAGGAGAAGGATTCGGTTAGAGCAGGAGCAGGAGCAAAAGGATGGAGCACACAGTTCAACAGTTGGCAGTAAATCCATTTTATACAGACGACTGGCCACCTGACTGACTGACTCCCTCTGTTACCAGTTATCCGCCGGACGACGACGACGACGACGACTTGACTTATGCCAAAATGCCGGCCAATTTCATTTCGTTTTTCGGTTTTGGCCAGCACAAAAAATATTTCTTGGTAGCTACAATTGCAGCTGAAGCTGTGGCAGAGCCAGAACTAGAGCAGCAGACAGCCACATCTGCAGGTATTGGCAGTGGAGCGTATGGAGTGCCAGCATAACTTGAAGTTTGGCGTGCAACGGGGCGTATGAGCAATACGGTTGCCATGCAAAGTGCGCCCAACCACAGGCTTCTTCTTCAGCTTCGGCTTCAGCTTCGGTATTCCCAGACTTCTCTCCACCGACAGACTTGATAATAATTTATTATCGGAGAAGCAGTTTCCCTCTACTTTTGCCTTCTCTTTTTCTTTTTATATATATATATTTTTTTCTGGTTTAGCGACACTAACATATGCAGACATGAGCCCCGGGATTCCCCGATGGCCCATTAGTCCTGTGCTTGGGCATATTCCAGATGAAGAATTATGCGGCAGAGAGTCTGTAAAGTTTTTTTCGCCTCTTAAATTTTTCACCTGCCGCCGCCTGAATTTAGAATTTGAATCGACAGTTTCAATTCACTGCGACTTCCATTTAATCACATTCCGAACGCGCGCATTGGCGCTGTGAAAGCGATTTATGAAAAATTCATTGATATTATTTGCACATTGGATTTAATTTTTGGCGGTGTTCAGGGCGGAGAGCAGGGCACTTTATCAAATTGCATTGCTCTGCGTTCTCTGTGCTGTGGCAACATGTAGCGCATAAAATTTTATGAAATTATTTCGCACAAAGCCGGGCCCGGATCTCTGTCTCTCTCTCTAACGCTAAACGCATAAAAATTCAATTAAACACGTTTCGACAATATTTTCGGCAATGATATAAATTTTTATCACGTCATTACAATTACATAAGCGGATTACAATGGGCCCACACATATGCGTTGGGTGTGTGTTATGGGTTGTGTTTCCCAGACGATTTGCAGACTGATTAAGTTTTCTTTTATTGTTATGCAAAGGGCAACTCAATCCCAGCCTTCGATTTGGGGGAGAGAGCAGGGTTAGATTGGGGTGATTCCTGGGCCTTCGAGGACCTTATTGAGTGCCTTGACAGGCTAAGCGGCATGTGTCAAGTGTCTGGAGAGCAGGCCATGCCCCAGAAGTGGGGGGCCTTTAGGTCCTTTTCAATTGAGTCCTCTCTCGCAGGACGAACAAAGCGCTGTCAAAACTAATAAAATGTCTGACTGCCTACCGAATGAAAAGGGTTTTTTTTCCTGGCCAACTTTTCCAGGGTTTTGGCCTTTTTGTTGCCGCTGCTGCTGTTGCTGTTTTTCCAGCTAGATCAATCCCAAACGCGTTTGAAGTGCGTTCGTTGTTTGTTGTCTCCTGAGCTGAGCTTGCCACTTTTATTATTTGATATGCAAACACACACAGGCAGGCGAGGCGTTCAGGTGAGCGCAGGAGGCAGCGAACCGCATAGCGTCTCGGTCCTGATCCTAGTCGCGCCCTTTGACCCCCGACCCTTTGAAGTGCTAAATTCGCTGGCACCCAGGCAAAAGGTGGCCCCGCCTCATGTGGGAAATTGTTGTTACGTGTCCTTGCGTTTTGGCATTAACATAACAAAAGCAGCCGTTATGCCATTTGCCGGTTTGCCATTCGCTTGCCACTTCTCTGTTAGAATACACTGGGCGAAAAGCACTAGAATTTATGTATTTTATAGGGAAATTTAAGGTTATTTAAGGTTATAAAGACTAGACTGGGTAATGAATTACTTATAGATTCAATATTTTTTAAGCTACTTATTTGCTTGAAAAACTCTCAAGAGAGATGTAAACTATTTAGCTCATTTTTCCAGAGTGTAACTGTTTAGCTAGCTTCCTTCCAAGTGTCACTGGCATTGCTTCTGTCTGTCCCCTGTCTGCTTAGAGCTACTTGGAAATTCAAAAGGTTATTACATAAAATTTTAGCCTGCCATTTGGCTGATTGCCCGTCGAAAGTCGCAAGTTGCAAGCTGCTGGTTGCTAGTTGCTAGAAGAGTGTCTCTGGCCGTCAATTACACGCTGGCTGGTTGCCTTCCTTCGAGTTTATCTAAATCTATTGGCACCCCAATAATAATACGCTTAACGTTCGACTTATCGACATCTCTTCGTCGTCTGTCTGTGTGCAACAGGGCGTATGGGGTATCCGAAGAGGAGGAAGTTGAGGAGTTTCCTACTTTTACGCTTATGGACCTCTGAGTCCTTCGAAGCGTTTAATCAGCAATCTAAGCTTTATTAGCAGTGCAGGAAGGCAGTCAGGCAGGCAGTCAGGCAGGCAGTCAGGCAGGCAGTCAGGCAGCCAGGCAGTCAGCTGCCAAGCTGTAACTTTAGCTGTTGCAACACTGATCGGATTTTCCCTGGATTTTCCACAGACTGCTTCCCCTCTCTCTCTCCTGCTGCTGCTGCTGTTGCACAAATCCCCCACAAACAGAAACAATTTTTAAGCAATTAATACGTTCGGCAACAGTTTTGTTTACTTTGAGCGATAAGCCCTCTCTACCGAACTGCTGCTGACAGAATGCCGAGTGCAATTTGTAAATATAAATCAAAGGCAGCAACCGCAGGCACACAAGGGTTAAGTTCAAGCGGCTTAACCCCCTGTTGTTCCCTCAGCCAACCGCTCACCTCTCCATTTCGTTTCGTTTGTTTGGCAAAAGTTTATATTTGGGTATTTAAACTCAAATTAAATGCATTTGCATGCAAACAAAGGAGGATTCTGGCCACAAACAAACCGTTTTGTGTCACCAGAGAAAGAGGGAGAAACAAAGGAGCACACACACACAAAAAATTCACCAGAGATTGTATCTCTAGGAATAAGGAAACTGGACTCGGAGTTGTATGGCAACCAAAATCCATTATGCTGCAATTATGCGCCACACATGCTTGTTTGCCGGACAAAAACTTGCTCAATCGATGTGTTTTGGTAATTAAATCAAGTACATAATGGAGCAAGCTAAACGGAGAAATGGAGAAATGCAGCGCAAGTGAAAAGTCAACTGGGAATCCCATAAAATAATAAACTACACACAAGCAGCAAGGAGCAAGGAGCAGGATGATGTCGGGGACAGCAATTCAAACAGCAAACCCCATTAACTTTACAAAGTTAGTTAAATTCATTTGGCAAACAGACGACAGACGGAGAGACTACGACGAAAAACTAGCAAGGAGACACAATCCTAGTGCTGCTCCTCCTTCTCTAGGAGAAACCAACCAACCAACCGAGCGAGCGAGCGGCTAACCAAGCCAACGAGCTACGAAAAGTCACAAGTAAATTTTATTTCAATTGTGAGAGCCAGCAAAAACTACACAATGATCATGACTGTGTGTGCCACAAAAAGGTGCACACACTATGTGTATATATGTGTGTATTATAGAGTGAAAGAAAGCCAGAGAGAAGGGGCAAAAAACCACACAAAATGCACGGTGAGAAATGGTTAAGAAAATTCTACTTTAAATGGATATTTTTGGAAGTAGCAAAGGTGCTTTAATTGTAAAGAATTTAAGCTGACTTTACTCTTAATTTTCAATGGAGTTTAAGCTATTAAACAAGGTTTTTAAATACGCTTTTATATTTTAAATTAAAAGGTAACAACTATGATTTGTCTATATTTTTTCTTAAATTAAAAATTACTCTACAAAGATCTTTCCCGAAAATATATTGTAACTTACTTAAAATTGCTTAATTTTAATACAATTTCTTTTCAACTAATTTATCCCCCCTTCTATGCTTTATTAAGCTTCTGTAAAACCCACTTTTTCGCTCAGTGCCTACACACTTAAGCAAAGCAACAGCAACAATGGGCGACAGCAACAAGCGCAATGATAACTAAATAAATGGACATTTTTATAGCTATGCACTTCCGCACTCAATCTTTTGTGCCGCCTGCAAGCGAGTGTGTGTCCGTGTGTGTGTGTGTGGCAGGATGAGCACATGTTAAAGCATGTGTTTTGTGCATGCATTTTAGTCCTGGCAGCAAAGTCCTTAGACACTTACACCCTCACGCCTCACAATGGAAGCCCCGGCCACGAGCACACACTTAATTCATGTAATTTCACACAGACAGCAGAAGAAGCAACAGGATGTAGGTACAAGGACTGCAGCAACGAGTCCTTACAGTGCGGTCTCTCTCACTTGTTGCCAGTTGCCTCTTGCTACATGTTTTTAATATATGTACAAACATATATATGTTACATATATTCATTGTTTTACAATTTGTAAGCAGAACTTATGACAGGATAAATGGATATAACCCAGAACGGTTTCTATTTCTATTGCTATTTCTATTTCAATTTCCATTTCAAGTTGCCTGATGGAAAGCCATTAGAAAGCCATTTGCTGAAGGTTCAGGGTATGGCTTTGGCTTTGGATACAGGGAAACCATTTAAATGGATTTTATGTCCTGATCGGGAAGCTGTCCTCAGAGTTTACAGGATCGCTTTAAGCCAGAACCAGAGAGGTTTAGGTTTAGGTTGGGCGTTAGAAAACCTAGAGGTCGAAAGTTTTACAGCCATTTTATATTTCCCACATGGCGGATGCATTTTATGAGCCAACGTTTGGTTCCTGCCTGGTTTTTTGTCTTACTTTTTAAGGCTTTTTCAATATTTTAAACAGTTTGTGCCGCATTTTTGTCAGCTATTGCTTTGTTTAACCCACAGACACCCACCCCCCGAAGTGCATAAATAATTCATGGCACTTTTGCTGATTGCACGTAAATGGCGTAAATGCCAAAGCCCCGGAAGTACCAACAAACACAACAAAAGTATACAAAAAACAGAAGAGAAAAAGGATATATAGGACCCAGAGCTGGCCTCGCTCGATTCGTACAGTGTAAATTCAATGAATAATCAAGTAAACTACTTATAAATTGTTCAAGGAGTGTAAATATATATATATAAGGGACACGTTGTGACTGGGCAAGGCTAGACAGGACCTTAGAGAATATGCTTTCCACTTTTTAGACTTCAAAAAGATATAGTAAAAGAGTTTAGTAGAGAGCTCAAGGATATCTTTAGCTGGTCCTTGGTCTACCCTTGCCCCAGCGAGACAACAAACAAATAAAATTTGGGAAAAAAAAACTGGCAATTAATAGTAAGAGTAAGTAGTAATTCGGTTGTGCAGACGTACCAAAGAGGGTAAAGAGAGCATCAGGCGTGACCATCTACAGAGAAAAAGAGAAAATAGAGTTTGTCGTCAGTTAGCGAGAGTTTCGTTTCAGATGTTTTACAAATAATAAAATAAAACAAAGATTAAAACAGAGAGATTTAAATGAACAGATGATGAATCTGGCTGGGAAAGAGAGAAGGGTAAAGGTAGAGGCTGAGGCTGAGGCGGAGTTTGGTTGGGGAACAGATCCCCCCGATACACTACACATATAATATATACGAGTACAAATATAACAAGGTAATCTATTTGATGGTAAATAAAATGTAAAATCAAAGTAGCTTTGTCAGGTATTTGTTTGCTTGAAACAAAAAAATGTTAAATGATAGTTAATACTTGTAGAAAAAATGTGGACAAACACGGAATGTGAACTAATTGAAAGCCTTTGGTTAAACATGATATAGATAGATGTAAAAAATGTGTGAAAGAGACATTTTTTTTAAACTTCCATCAGTTTAATATATATTTTATTTATATAAAATTATTTTTTAGGGGCTTACAGTAGGGATTTTTTCACTGGCACATATTGTAATATTGGCCACAAAAATGAAATGATTGGAAATATATTAAAAGGATCTTTGGAAACATATTTGCCTTGGTTTATATTTAATTTTTTATGGAGAATTATACACAAAATTAAATTCTTTTAAATAAACACAAGAGTTTAAAGTCTTAAATGGTATTTAAAAAGCCCAAGAAGCTAATCCTATTTATTAGAGCTACAAATTTCATCTGCAAGGTTTACATTTCCTTTTAAATTTTAAACTCTTAAAGTGGGACACTTACCTCCTCATTTAAATTCGAGACGAGCAGAACATTCGAGTATCCGCGCATGGCGGGTGCGGCTGTCTGCAGGGCACCGCTGTTGGCCAGCGAGAAGGCGGCCAGATTGGGCAGGGCATTGCTATATCCTCCGGTTAGCGGAGTGCCCAAGCCCAGGGCGAAGGGTGGCAGGACTCCAGGGGCACCCAGGCCGTTGACTGAAATCAATCCAATTAATCAAAGTTAGTTGGATTCTTGCCAGTGCCTTGCGTTATCCTGATTAGTTGCATGCCACTTAAGCTCGTAATACGAATCGATAGCAGGTGTAAAGGCAAAAAATAGTGGAAACAAAGCATAGCTACGTATTTTTGTTGAGTGTATTAAGTGGTTAGTTTTAGTAAGCGTTTTCTGTGTGTGGTTAGCAACTTGAAGCGTAGAAAAAACATAAATGAAAAATTCGGGAAAATGTTCCGTTTGTGTTACCTATTTTATCACCTGTTAGGGAGGGCCTTTGCCGGGCGGCGATCAGTAGCAGATCGTTGGTATTCATCAGTCCGCCGGCTGTGGGCATTAGATCAACACCGGGCTCACCCGGAGGCAGCGCGGGGTTCGTAAAGTCCCGCGACTTGTCATTGTTGTACTTTACATTCAGTGCCGTCAGCTTGCTGTTGTCAATTCGCAGCGTGCAGCAGCCATTGTAAATGTTCTGGCCGTCCAGCAAGGACTTGGCATGCTGGGCCGAGTTGGCATCCGGATACTGGATGAGGGCCTAAAGAACACACAAGGAAAATCATACAAGTAACTTAGTTTAAATTCCCATAGATAATCAATATCCTTTTCCCACCTGGAATGAATTGTTCTTGGTGAAGGTGACGATCTTGAGAACCTTGCCATAACGCTGGAAGATCTGATGCAGTATATCCAGCGATACGGGATACATCAGCGACTCGACAATCACACGCAGCACGGTGTTGGGTCCTCCGGCCGAATTGGTATTATTTCCAGCCGCATTCACGGCACTGGTGTTATTCTGCAAGATGGCCACGGCACTGCTGTTGCTATCGCCGGAGCTATTGGCATTGTTGCTGGTCGCATTGGCGGCGCACAAGGGCAGCGGGGAGCCGCCCGCCGGCGACTGGATGCGGTAGTCGCTCTGGACAACCGAATTCTGTAAAAATATAAAAAAGAAGAAAAAAATTAGATGTTGAGTCAATTTACTGACGGCGGCAACGCCGGAAACTTTTATTAGTTAAAGGCGCAAACTTTTGCGCATTAATCATAGCAAAGCAAAGCCTGGCAGTGCACAAAATTTATGCAGCTGGGCAAGTTTTTTACACAAAAAGAGGACAAGAAGAGGTGCACTTAAAGGAATTTTAATATATTTTTCTAAGAAAATTATAAATATAAAATATGAAAATTAAAAAACTCAGATTTTAAGGGATTTTAAAAGAGGAAAGGCCAGCCATTTTTGAAAGTAAAAGATTTTCCAATGGAATCTTCATGTCTTTTACAATTCATTAAATTATTTAACCTTAAAAAAAACCTAATAAGTAATTTAGTTAGTCAATTAATAACTTAAAAATATAAGATTCAGTTAACCCATTCTCTCTTGATTCAATTAACATCTCCCAGAATTCTTTTCCAAGTGCAGAAATATGCTAAACATTTGCACGGCAGACAGGGAATATCCTCCTGCGTGGCCGCCGACATAAATCTCAATCAAAATCAATAATATCAAGTATCGTAATAATAAAAGGAAGCGGGAGGGAGGGAGAAGAAACCATCTCCGTTTTCCCTCGTCCTAGGAGTCCTGCCAATGACAAGGATGCCGAAGCGGATGTCAGATACGGCCACCTCCTCTTAGTGAGCAACAAAAAACTTCTTGCGTGAAATATACACGTTCTATCGGAAAACAATTTAATGACATTCGGAAGTAAATTTATTCCTATTCGTGCTGAATTTTGATTTCGAAAATCATAACGTAAACACATTCGACCGCCCATGGCCATGGGCCCACCTGCCTCCCGCAACCCCCTCGATTTTCCTCTGATTTTTTCCTACGATTTCCTTGGCATCCCCGATATCCTGTGCCTGCGCGTTCTATTTTATTTTTCGTATTTTTTTTTTCGTCTTGTGCGTTTGTCAGCGCAACAGGATGGGTGGCAAGAAAAGTTCTCGGGGAAAAATCCTCCCCAGGCGTGCTATTTGTTTCCTTTGCCTAGATAAATTCCGCTACCATTTGAAACAAAGAGCAGGTCGACGTGAGCTCCTTCGCCGGGGCTGCTGCCAAAGTTTGTAAAAATAATAAAAATTGATTAGAATTGCCAGAGAGTGCCGACGAGACGCTAGACGATGGGGCGTATGTGGGATGTGTATCCCCTACTAAGACTAGGATATATATCATGGGGGAATGGGCAGGGGGCATGGGCATGATGATGCGGCTGCTTCATCTTCGATTGCCATTCCGGCCCGAAATGCCTGTGGGATGCCATCAGTGGGTTTCTATTCCTTTTCCTTTTCGCTTTCCTTCTGCCAGCGCGTAATTTGATACTTCACTTTGCCTGATTATTATGATGACGATGACGTTGATTGTGTAAAAATTGTAATGTAATTGCTGGCAAGCGTTTTTCCTTAGCCCATCTATTACTCATGCCCTGTGTCCCTTTGGCTTGGGGATTGACTGTTGTTGTTTAAACAGTAACTAAGTTGGTTAACATTAACTGCCTGTCAAGTGGCAAATTGGCAGGCGTTTAAGCACTTTGATAATTGTGCATAACTTTGCCCTGACAACTTCAAAGAGAGAGTAACTAAGCAAAGGGAAACTAAGTAGTTACAAAGTTAAGGGAAGGGATCTTGCACTGAGAGGAAAGTGTAGGGTTTATTTAAAAATTAAACTAACAAGAAGATAAATCTAGAAAATCCCTAAGATCTCTAGTTGCTATTTCCTCTAGTATTTTTCTTGTTTAATTATATTTCTTTTCTCGTAATACCTCCCCTTTTTTTCACAGTGCCATAAAGGGTTATTGCCGCTTTTGCAGTCTCCAAAAGCCAAACCAAACTTTGGCAGCACTTGCACCTATATTAGGCTAAGCCATTCTAATTATCCTTGCAGGACACATGGTGAGCAATGGCATTGGATGGGAAGGGTTAAAGTTTAGGGACCACAACCACCAACATCATTAAACATAACAAACGGTTGGGTGTGTGTTTGTATTGGGCTTTGGCTTGTCGCGGTTTTGCCTGTTAATGAGTCAATTGTGTGCGCCCTCTCTCCCTTATCCCGAATTGTTGTTGTGGCCTGATTAGATATGCAAACACCCCACCCACACACAGCACTACTCACCACATTGTTATAATTTAATATCGATGGAATGGTTTTCGCGGCTTCCCTTCACCTTTGCCGCGATAAAAGGCCACATTTGATAAGCCAAAAGCGCTTTGATAAGCACAAACAAAATGAGTACTATATATCGGCAAAGTTGCTGATAAGCACATTTATCGATCGGTACGCTGTCAGTGGGAAAATCTGGACAAAGGACACACGTGTCGTCTCCCGAGCATTTAACTAACGTCGTCGTGATGGGAAAACCATGGGGATACGACCGACCGGCAGAGCAACTTGCTAAATCATAATCGGAAAACTTTACCCAAGTTGCTGTTTTTTTTTTGTTTTTTTTTGCTCCCCCCAACTTAAGCTTTTAGTTGTGAAAAGTTTATAGATTTTTGGTGAAAACTATTATGCATTAAACAGAGATTCCTGTGGAAGTGCAGCCTGCATTCAGGAGATTCTTTAAAATCTTTTTCTGATGGCCACATATGGTGGGAAAAGCCAAGAAATATTTAACAAATTTAATAGTTTGGAGATGGTTAAAGTACAGTAGAGGTTCTTTATGAATGAGAACTAACAAGTTGGGTTAAATAAAGAAACATTTACTTGACAAAAATAAGCAATAATAGTTCACCTACTCCATTATTATCTCTATTATTATTTTGAAAGTCTATAAAAACACTCTTCAGGAAGTTCATTTTATATGGTATTCACTTTTTTCAGAGAGCCTGCACTGGCATAAGCCCAGGAGAAGCTGGCTGGCAAAACTTTTGCCATATTCAACAAGCTGAAAAGAGAACTCGGCAATTGTTTTATGATTTTGATGCGGTTTTTGCATAAGAAATAAACCCGGAAAATGGCTGACAAAAGGCAAAAGCTGAAGCCTGAAAACCGCAGAGCGACAGGCGCCAAAAAAATATTGACGCTGCTTTCACTTAAGGTTTTGCATAAATATTTTTGTTTCATAGCAGCTCCTGCTGCTGCTCCTGCTTTTTTCTCCTTTCTGGCAGAGGCAGGAAGTTTATTTTCATTGCAATGTCACACTGAGTACCTTTTTCCCCCCAGCATTTTCCTTGACAGGCACACTTTAAACTGCAGGCGAGTGAGTCCTTTTCAAGGAGGCAGAGAAGAAGTGCTCAAGTGTCGTCGCCCCTTTTCGAGAGCTGGCTTAAGTGTTTGAGCCAAGTTGGGAAAAGTAAGGGGGCTATGGCTAGTACTACCGAAAAAAAAAACGTATCCAAAGGAGCTTCCAGGGGAAAAGTTTTTCGGGGCAACTACCAACCACTACAAGTTATGAACTTGTGTAGTTAAGTTTTAAAGCTGAGCTCCCGGATTATGTATTACTTTGCTGTGGGTCGTTTATCTGCCTGGTTTTTACGGTCAAGCCCAGTCAGTCCAAGCTGCGGTTTCTCTCTACCAAAAGGAAAAAAAATAAAACCATATTTGTCTTATTTATGCACAAGGCAAATATAAGCAAAAATAGCAAACCGCGCAAAGTGTGTGTGTGTTAAAAGCCTTTTGGCGAACATATTCCCACATAAATAAATACGAGTTACGCAAAGTAGCAAAATCCGCTGGCCAACAAAAAAGGGATAAGTCAATACGCCTGTGAAAACAAAGGGAAAATAGGAAACTCTTTTCTGCCACCCCCTTTCCTTGAGCCTCTTTTTGGTAATGCAAAACTAATCAATACAATGAAAATATTGACACAACTGCTGGAAAAGTCACTGCATATATACATATATAAAGTTGTCAATTGTCAGTTGTCGGTTTTTCGGGGTTTTGCAGCAGTTGTTATCCTGCTATAGCTTGGCTTGCTCGCACGTCCTTGGCGAAACAATGTAATTTAAATCCATTTTCAACACGTCGCCAATCAAAATGGCAAAAAGCTTTAGCGCGCGGCGCAAGTATAAGCAAACACTGGCATCCGCATAACTCAAAGGATCAGGATCAGGAGAAGGAGCCACATACGCTGCTGCTGCTCCTCCTCCTGCTGCTGTTGCTGTTGGGAAAACAATAAGATTAGCTTACTTTTCCTTTCGACGGCGGACGTGGGGCAAAGTAAACGTGAAAATAAAATGGGAAAACAGAAAACAGGAAAGAAAAACAGCGCATAGAAAAATAAACATCGAGCAGAAGCAACAACATCAGCAGATAGCTCAGCGCTCTGTTCAGAGATATGTCAAGTTATTTGCCTGGGCGAAATCCTTTAACTGCACAACCCTGAGAGTTAGACAAATAGCGTGCCGAAAGTAAAGGCTCCATAAGCTCGTTTTCCTCGCTTTCCTCGCTTTTCTCGCCTCCTCCTTGGGCTTTTCCCAAACAGGCATTGACAGGCCTGTCTCTGGGCCAGGCAGCAAATTAAATAACACATCGAGCTGTGTGTGTCGCTGAGCCTGGTTTATATTATTAACACCAAATCAAATGTACAACTCTTATCCCCTTTCGGTGTTATTTATAGACGCGGCGAGGTCTCTGCCTAAGACTTTGCTAATCAGCTTGATCCTTTCTGCGGCTTAATCGCTTGACATTTGTATTAGTTTCCCCCCTTTTGCCAGGTGTCAAACGGGGTCTCTGTAAATTAATCCTCCTTCGTGTTTCCGCCTAATTTTCACGTGTGTGCCCCATTAATTGACAATTGCTGTCCGTCACCTTTGGGTGTTATTTCCCCCTCTTTTACTTAGTATTTTTCTCTCTAGTTGGGATTTTCGCTTTTCATTTGTTTGATTTTGCCACAGGAGGCGTCCGGAAAATGCAGCTCTCTCTCTATGGCTTGTCTCTGTAGTCGGCAATTTAATTTAATTACAAGGTAACCTTATCACTGAAGGGAAAGCCAGCACCTGCCCGCAAACACACACAACACAACACAACAGAGCAGTTAACACATGCATTCGCACAACACACGGCAAACACATGCAAACAAGCGTTCTTCAGGGAAATGCATTTGCAATAAGCACTGAGGGAAATTCTGGTGAGGAAAATTCTACGTAAACTTGAGAAATCAGTAGCTGGGGACTTGGGTTTTCAGCAGAAGATACTCTGGCTTTAAGAATCCTTGTTTTTAAATATCTTTTTTTAATTAACATTTATTTCTAAAATCCCCTCAAAACACCCTCCTTTTTTTCTTAGAGTGCCTCACTTGAAGTGCATTCAATGAGCTGCAGTCGACCGTAGAACTCGCTTCGCTTCCATTGTCGATTGTCTTCTGCCGTTGGGCCTCCTGTTTGGCTGTTTTGGGCGCCGATTGCCAATTATGATGATTACCTGAATTTGCTGTTCGCACTTGAACGCGCGACTCGATTCGACTCGCCTGGACCCCCCTTGGAGGCTAGAAGACCGAGTAGCCCAGCTCAAGGCGCCTCTTCATTGGGCATTCATACAGCGATTAATCAATTGTGCGGATCTAATGAAGCCCGAGGAATGGCAAATGTTACACAGGAGATTAGACTGGGGGGATTTTGTTTGAGGGAAATTATATTTCAATCAAATTCTTTTTCAGACAACACGGGTGGGTTTCGGTCTCAGTCTCGGTCTCGTCGTCCCCAAGTGGCTGTCAACCCTTTTTGGCCGTAAAAGAGGCCACAGACCAGGCTCAAAAATTAATTTATCAAAATTACCCGAAAAACAAAACTCAGGGCAACAGATGTGCCATCGCTACCAAAAAGAACACACACACAGAAAACAATCACATGTCAAATTTGAAACCCACTAAACAATGCCAGTTGCGGACCTTTGGGGTTGGGATTTTTCCATGGGAAAGGGGGTTCTTTTGGGGGGCAGCAGAGTGGCTCTGTGGGCAGCTCTCGTTGCGGTCGTAACCGCGTGAACTTGCCAGAAATGAAGATAAATGCACTGGCATCTTAGTCAAGGGTCGTCGAAGCGCAAGTTGCTAGAGTAAGACATCAGCGAAAATAGAAACGGAAACCCAGGGGCTCCGCAGAGAGTTCTAGGCATGGAGATGGGGAATGGAGGAATGGAGGAATGAGGATGTTGCTACTTTTGCTTGTGGCAAAAGGTGAAAGGACATCCCTACGACATGACATATTAGAATCCTGTTACGCAGGAGCAACAGCTACAGCTATATCTACGGCAACGTTGCCGGTTGACTGCCAAATTGCCAACATAAATGTCGGGAGCTGCTGCTGGGAGTGGGGATTGCTGGAAAGTATGCTACGGGATTTTTCATTTCTGTTGCTTGGGTTTTCCCTCCTCATCCTATTTGTTTTATTTTCTATACCTTGCAATCACTCAGCCGTTGGATTTGCACATGTGTGTGCGACTAGATGTCTTCTTTGGTGCACTGAGGGAATAACTTTGAAGAATTGGAAATCTCATTTTAGACTGCCAGAAAAATGCCTTAAAATATTTTATTTTAGAAATAAGATGCCTGAAAGGATTTACTTTAATTTAAATAATGATTTCTCAACTCTATAGTTTTAAAACCCTTTTTCTAATCATTCTCAAAGACTATTTTGAACTCTAGAAAGGAATTCATCCCACAGCTATATTCTTACTAGCTCATTTTACATTTCTTCCAGTGCATGTATATGTTTTCCGTGTGTGTTTCTGAGAGGGAAGCAGATGATTTGGAAATCCTGTATTGCTGATTTGCTGTTGCTGCCTGTCGTCGCAGCTTTTGCCTTCAGGTGCGTGGGGTTAAAATCCCCTAAGGCCATGCAATGGATTTGTCTCTCTTGCCCCGCCCCTTTTTTTTAGCAGATGAAATAGATTTTCTCCCTTCTCCGGCTCAAGTTTAAAGCATCTCACAAAACAGGAAATTGGGGAAAATTTGGTATTTACGGAAATACCCAACTAACGAGGGAATTAAAAAAAAGAAAGAAGGAGTTGTCGCTGTCGCTGTCTCTCTCGTGTCTCTTCTAGTCTCCTGACATTTCTCTGACATCAGCCCGCTCATATATGATTTCTTAAGTTTTCTCAAGGAGCTGACAACAATTCGCTAAGCATCTTATCTTCAGCTTGCCACATTGCACTAGCAACGGGAAAAAGGACCCGAAGCAGGAGCAGCAGGAACACTAGCGACAGCAGCAACACAACAAATAGCAAATGACAGGCGGCGAAATATGACGCAAAATGCAGAAATAAAAGGAACAGTCAGGACACCAAACAATCAACTGAATGCGGCACAGGTGAGCCAGACGAGAACAAGACACAAAAGCCAATGAAGAGACAGCTACAGAGGGACGGCACAGAGGGGAACAAGGAGAAGAAGGACCCCAAGACAAGACATTTTCACAATGGACATGGGGCACAGAAAAGAAAAAACTGAATGAAATGAGAAATTGTATAAATATGTTGGCAGCAGCACACACACTCTCTTACACACACAAGATTACACACACTCCCCTGCATTTTAAGAGATTTTCCACTAGAGAAGACGGTGGCAGCAGCAACGGCGTTGACTTTTCCACTCGTCTGACTTGTCTCACGTTGTCGTCTGCGGGGCCAAACAACAAGGCCTTTTACTAGGATTAGTAGTTAACAAGAGAAATCTGCCCACACAACCAGCCAACACACACTATACACCCACTGTGTTGGCCACAGCCAAAAGGTAATCAGTGAAATGTAACTGTATTGTTTGGTCTAGCTGCTTGTGTTGTTGCTGTTGCTGCCTGTTACTGCTGCTGTTGCTGCTGCTACTTCTACTGTTGCTATTGTGGCTGCCGTGTCACCTAAGTCATAGGCTAGGTCTCTACACTAAGAAAAAATATTATATATTTAAAAAGGATTTTTAATAGAATATTTAGGCCAAATCTAGGAAGTAAAAACTAAAGAAGAAAATTTCAATTTTTGGTTAAGAATTCAGTTTTAGAAGCTTCAATATTTTTTGAAGGTTTATAAAGATCATTGAAGATTTTTTTTAAGGGTTTTTCTATATTTAATCTTTAGCTTTTATAATTTTCTTTACCCTTCAAATACCTTTTCTTTTCGTGTACTTTGGTTCTTGTTCTGCCAGTGCTGCAGCCTCTTAACCTTTTTTCGTTGTTGCTGCTGTTACGATCTCTTTTTAAGTAGTTTGCTTTTGGGCTCAACCATCCCAGCCACCCCAAGCACCACCACCACCCAAACCATCATCAGCGCAAGCCTCCAGCTTCAGCAGCACCAGAATTTCAGACCGTCAGGTGGCAGGGCATAGCCCACAAAAGGTGACAAGCTCGCTTTGGGCCTTCTTTTGGCCCAATTGTTGTTGCTCTTACTGTTGCTGTTGCTGCTGCTGCTGCTGCTGTTGCGGTTATCTCCCCCTCCGTCCCCCCCTCCACTTTCATTTAAGTAATCAAAATATGCTTTTGACTCGGAGAGCTAAGCAGCTGGCATCTCTATTCCTGATTCGTTTGTCTCCTTGGTATGCGTGTGGTTTCATTTGTATTTATGTATCTCCCTCTCTGTGTGTGTGTGCGTGTCCGCAAAACCCCAAAAACTATGCATTTTACTGTTGCTTTTGTGGCACAATGTGTGTGCTGGTGTGCGGCCATGTGTATTTATTTGAAAGCTTTTTAAACTTTGCCAGTGACTTTGTGGCTTACGAAATTAAAATTAGAAATTGGTTTACAAGCACCCACAAAGAGATGTCCTGCCAAAGTGGGTGTCGCGTGTGTGTATGGGTGTGTGCATTTATGATGGGTCCAAATCTCTCTCCTGGGAAAGGGTTTAAGTTGCCCAGAAAGTGTAATTAATCAGAGGGTTCTTCAACGCTGAAGCGACCCACATTTGCATATAAATCGCAGTTGCTTCATTTGTTTTCCTTTTTAGGAAGAAAACTTAATTGCCACATTAATAACACTTAAGACCGAAAGTTGTGCTAAAGGCAGATATCGGTTTCTAGGGAGAAAGTCTTCAAAGGAAACTTAACTTGAGCGATTATGGGATTTAAGAAAGCAAAAAACAAAAGGGAAAACCTTTGTGAATTATTAAATGTTTAGTTTGAAGTATCAGTTTTTCAATTATTCTATTAATATATATCTTTCCTATATAAAAAAAGCTTAACTATAGTTTTTTCTGTACTCACATTGTGGCTTTGGTCCGTCTTCAGTTCCCGATGATTGGAGAACTGCACGTAGACCATGCGGCCGCGCATCTGGGGCGGATTGACTGTGTAGCAGGACACCATTGACGTGGCGGAGATCTCGTCGGCCATCTCGATAAACGCCTGATTCTTGCCCTTGAGCACCAGGACGTTGGTCACGCGTCCGAATGGAAGGCCCAGGGCAATCACATCCGACTCGCCGGACTCGTTTGGAATGTTGCGCAAGTGGATGACTTTGGAGGCCTTGGCTGGAATGAAGACAAAAAAAAAGGAGAAACACATAAGCGAACATTGTTTAACCAATTGAAATATTAAACAGCTGACAATCCCTGCAGGTCTCTCTCTTCTCTCTCTCTCTCTCCCTCTCGGTGGAACCATCTCCGGCTCAGTTAATGGCCAGAGATGTCTGCACTTCCGCTTCCGCGCTTCCCTTAATTTGTTTATTTTTGGGTTTTATTTGCAGGCAGAGGAAAGGACGAAATAAAAACGTTGATAACATGGCCAAATGCTGCCACATTTGTATACACTTTGCCCGGTTAAGCTTGGGAGTTGGGCGGAGAACGGAGGACCATAAATTCATTCATTGCACACTTTCAACGGCTGTGAATAATCCAGCAGCAACACGGCGACAATGTCCGGCGCACAGACAACGTTTGAGGCTTTTAGCCACTCCGTTCCCGTTCCCCGTCCGACTTTTTGCAGCTCCTTTACCTCCTCTCTTTTTTCCCGCCCTCAAATACTCGACTTGTTTGTTATTTTTGCATAAATAAAGCGGACAGGGAGGCCCCCAACCCACCATCCACCCACCCACCCAGTGGTGTGCAGCACAAATGGGATTTTAGGCTGCCTTTGGCCCTGGAAGCGATTGCAGCCAAATTTTGGGGATATCCCTGACGCAGCACTGAGCGAAAATGTGGGTTTTAAAATCATGACAATCCTCAAAGTTTCTAATATAAACTAAAGGTAGCTTTAGGTAAGCTAAATATATAATAAAATCCTTTGAACTTTTCTTTGTATTAAAAGAAAACTACTTTTTTCGGCTAGTGAACCCTAACCTTCTCTGGTCTCTGTCCCAAAAGTACCTTAAATTTTTATAAACAAATTTTAGCCACTCTTTATGGGTGAATTGCAGTTGCAAAAGGTGGGATGTGCAGGGCAGAATGGCATCAGGATGGCTCTGGATCTGTCTGGCGCTTAGTCAACACCTGTTAATGTGTTGGTCTGTGTTGTGCGCTTTTTATTTTCTTGTGGCACCTGCAGGAGAGACCAGAACCGTTTGCCAGCCATTCCGTTCATATGCAAATGCAATGCAGTCTCCCCTACTGATTTTCACACAAACACACACACTCTCAGTCAGAGGCTCATCCTCCGCCTCGACTGTTTGCTAAACAAGCCAACAAACACATGGTCAGAGATAGTCCACGGGTGAACGTGGTCTGCCACTCCGGATTCAGTCCATCTGTCGTTTTAATTATGCTCAAATTTAAAGCCAAATGGGGAGGTTTTAAAGTTAAAAGCGGTTTGAACGGAAAAAGTTTGAAACTTTGGTTTAAAAATAAGCCTAAAAAATAAATTTTAACAGGTTAAATTTGTAATAAAAACTTTGAAATAAACTTTGAGATTTGTAAAGGCTTAAATAAAATTTTAAAAATATATAATAAATTGCAAGGCAAGTTAAACTTGAAGAAGATTAACAACTCCTTTAATTTATTAATAGTTAAATTATCTTATTTAACCTAACCATTTGCTGGCCCCAAAAAGTGAGTTACGAATTACCTAGATTGAGATAAATTGATAGTTGGCTCTCTCCTCTGAACTTTTCGCCCTCATAACTCATAATGTAAAAGGGTCATTATCCGACCAATTCCCCACTTTCAATCAGGCCAGCAGACGACGACGACGACGGTGGTCTTGGGGGTCAATGTGCCGATTTATTACACAATGCAAGGAAAACCGGGCCACAGAAAAGGTCCCTTTTTCATACTCCCCACCTTTTGTGGCCGGACTACTAAAAAGGAAAAGTCGGAGGCTCGAGACTCGAACTGCACTCGGTGAACTCTCCTCCAGAAGTGCTCCAGAGGGGAGCCTGCCCTCTTCCCTGGTCAATGCTGAATACAACTAATCGGAAATTACACTTTTTGATTAGTTCGAAACGGAAATGAAGCTGAAACGAAATTATGCAGTCGGGGCCTGGACCTGGACGTTATAGTTTGGGGCCAAGCGCTCATTCAATCGACCATTCGAAAAGGCAGCTCAAAAATTTATTAAAAATCAATGGGCATGGATGGGCAGGCAACTACTGCGAGGAGAGCGATGAGATCTGCTCCATCACTCGCCGGTTCCCCCATAAATAACAGCCAAAAACGACAGCAAAAATGCTGCTGCTGCTGTTGCTGGAAATCGAAACTAAATAAAAAGCGAGGGCCACGCCGGCACCGGAAATGTTCTGCAAAAGACAAACAACAAATCAAGTGCCGTTGGGCCAGTTGACGGAAAAAATGGTGCAGCGGAGGGGTGAAAATATGTAAAAGTATCTATCATGCAACAAACGAAAAAAAAACTACTAGAATTTGTGGATTTTTTGACGTTTTGCCATCAACAACTCAACTCAATTCGGTTTTCGGCAGCTCTTCTTTTTTTTGTTCTCGTTTTTCAGTAGATGTTCCTCTCGCTGCTACATTTGTTTCAAATCGCAAACAAAACGCGGTGTGAAAACGAGCCACGAATCGACAGAGGCGACAGTGAAGGAGCGCCTGCGGCTGTTCAAATGGCTTCGACAAAAGGCAGAGCGGCCATAATTGAAAAGGAAGATGGCGCCGACAACCGGAAATGCAGCCAACGAGCTTGACAGCTGCCAAATGCTAAGGCAAGTACAGTGAAATCTGTATTAAAAAGGATATGTTCGAGGTATTTTAATTAGAAATCTTCTGAGGAACATATTCCTTGATAGTTTTCCATTTGAAATGTTTTAAAAATATTTTTTTTTAATGCAAATCTCAGTTATATATTATTGATTTAAAGGCTTCACTGTATTCACTTTTAGTCAAGCAAAAAACTATGCAATTTGAGTCAGACTCGTGTCCAAGGCCTGCGGATATTTAGACTTGCTTTGTAGTTATGAAATCGCTGCTTTTTAATTAACTTCCCAATGTTAAATAACCCAAATCAGCCGCAAATATTTGCACGTCAAACAATAAAATGCAATTTTGTGGCCAACTTTCGAATTAATCACAAATTTAAAACCATCTGTTCCGAGTATGAGAAGCTCTTTTCCACTGATACTCGCTGGTAATTACAGGACAATGCTAAAATCAACAAGACCCAAAATGCATTAACTGCCCTGGCTGGCAATAAAAAGCGAAAAAAGTGCAGTGGCGATAAAAATTTGCATTCGATAATGATGATGCTGGGCGCGTGCAATGCGCGATGCTTGTTGACTGTCAATGTGCCGTGAGAGGATGATGATATGAATAGCAATCATTCGCTTCGCTGGGCGTTAAAATGAGCTGCTGCTGCTGCTGCTGCAAGGACGAAAGCGGCCAAAGCTCAACGGTATTAATGACCGCCTCGAACCCCACATGAAAACCAGAGGCAGCTGCTTTCAATTAAACACACACACACTCGGCACACACTCAGCATGAGTTTGCACGAAAAATATACATAAATAAACTATTTATAGCTAATTGAAAAGTTTACAAACTGTAATTGAGTTCGGACGACGATGGTTGGGCCGTAATGAATGGTCAGTCGGTGAGTCTGTCCGGCGGCCAATGCGGCGTATGTGTAATAATTTGCTCTGCAACGACTCTCCCTCCCCTTCATACGAAGTTAATTAATGACAATTTAAATTCATAAAGCAAACAGAAAACCCCAAAACGAAAAATGTAAATGAAAATGAATGGAAAAAGCGAGTCGTTGAACAAAAGAAAAAGGGTTTTCTCCCCCAGGATCGAGTGTGTGAGAGTGTGTGTGGTAGGCGGGAAAACAGGAGGCGTGAAATAAGTGCTGATTGTTAATAACAATTAAATTTATGCTTACACGGCGGCATTTAATGATTTAATGTGTGAGAGCATGACGTGACGCCAGCCAGTGTTTGTCTATAAGCTCCGCCCTTTGCCCATTTCCATTTCCCTTTCCCTTTCTTTTTCAATTTTCCATACACCGCGCTTTCCCTTTCCCCTAACCAAAAACTTCTGAGCCTTTGGGTGTGTCAACATTCGAATATATAATTTGAATAAATACGAGCGTTCGAGCGTCTTTAATTATGCGATGGTAAATTAGATTTTTACAAGCTCACACATCATAAATTTTAAATTGTTGGGCAAACTTGTGTGTGTCTGTCGGTCTGTCTGTTTGCCGAAGGACTTAATGATATTTACATAGCCTTGCCCGGCCTTGTCTTTAATTTAAACATTCGCCCACGCATAATCAATCATGGCACAATTTTTTTGGCAGCAAATGAAACCCAATGCCAAAGGCAAACACAGGCAGTGTTCATTTTTCCCGGCTCCACACGTGCTCTCTCTCTCTCTCTCTCTCTCTGGGCCATAATTGAAAATAACGATTTTCTTTTTGCAGCTCGGGCCTAACACCCGCAAGAAATGTAATTCATTAAAAATTTTGTCATGGAGCGGGTCCTTCGGCTGCGAATGCAAGGAGTCAACGTACGCAGCTGGGTCTCGTCCGGATGATGACGATGACGTTGATGTCGACGACGTTTACAAATTTTAATTGCATTTCAATTACGAAAATAGTTTTTTTTCCCCCCGCTCACATACATACATGTATGGGGAGCTTTTCCTTGCCGGGAAAATGCATTGGCATTTGGAAGGATGCAGTCTAGGAGGACTTCTCCATGTCTGTGTGCAGTCAAGTGGCATTCAGTCAAACAGCCCATAGCCAGGACCAGACTGCCAGATTGCAACCAAGGATGCGAGTCCACTAAAGAAAAAGAGGGGTCTTTCAAATCTGCTTAATATTTTCAAGTAAAAATTATATAATTTCAAATAACAATTCTTCTTTATTTTATTAAATTTAATACTTGGCAATGCAATTCTAATATTTATATGGGAATTATAATCTTTTCTGGCAGTGCAAGCCCCTAAAGTATATCAATTGTTTAAGTTATGAACCAACAGAGTTGAACCGAGGAAAGGAAAAGCAGTAAGCAAAGCATAGCTTTGGTTTGTTGGTCCTGGCAAAACTTTTTCCACTTCATTTGTGCATTAAAATTACGCACACAAGAGCGGCCAACTGGGCGTATGCTTAATTAAATGGCACACACACACACAGAAATACATATTTCGCGAGGAAAGTCAGGCCAAAAGTCAAGCCACACCCTACCGCACTCACGTACAGTGACTGCCATAAATGGCTGCACAGACAACGGAGTCAAACCAGTTGACAATTGCTGTTTGCCTTTTGGTCTGGCCGGATTTTTATACTCCTTTCAATGCTGTCTCAATATTGATACAGAAAAAAAATAAACTGAAACAGAGAGAGAAGGCAAAAATTATGACAATATTATTTTATTGACTGCGAAAATATTTACACGCAACGCGTAGAGACGACCAGAGGAGACGTGCGAATGATATTCGAGACAGGGCGGCACGCGCACGCCAGGATTCAACAGGATTCACTGGACTCGTGAATTCCGACTCGGACACGGACACTTGCCAAACTGTCGCCTTATTGGTTATGGCAATAAAAACGTTCAAGTGTTTGGCCAGCAGCAGCAAAAGGGATTGCCCATCATCGCTCGCACACACTTGAGCTTTAAATTGGCGGCATGACGCCACAGTGGGCGAGTTCAAGTTGATTTCAAGATTTGCAAGGGGATCAAGGGATCACCGGTCATGCATAATGAAAATATGCGCACACGGGGATATATACAAATTTTGTAAATATATTTTTTTTTGTTTTTTTTAGCATATTCTCTTGCCTGTCTGGGCGAGGAATTAGCCATGCTAAAAGCCGGGGATATATATTTTTTTTATACTCAAACGGCAACAGCTGCGTAGCAAAGGAGTTTCGTTGTATTTTTTCCAAAGGCGGCATAGGTGGTGAGCTGACCATTAAGCCCCCAAAATCGGTCAATAAACAAACAAATGTTGGTGGACTATACAAACAGCGTGGCTGCGATGCATGTGTGAGAGCTGTAACAATAAACAACAAACTGAAACGGCAGGAGGTGTGTGTGTGTGGTGTGGAGGGTGTTGTGTGTATGGCCAGTGTGGCGACAACAAAAGCAAAACACGGTTCTGGCCACGCTTGATGTTTCCAGCCGGACACGCGACATGGCCACGCCATCGGAGGCACAGGGAAAAATAATAACCAAAAATCAAAAAGAAATTAAAAAACAAAATAAATAAAAATAAAACAAATAAAATAATAAATGAAACAAAAAGAATGTTATAAAGAATACTTAATTTCTTATTTGTTTCAAGAAAAAAGTCATCTAAGGACTATTTAAGACTTTCAAGAAGAATTCTAAAATCTCCAAATTCTCTAATTTCTATTTCAGCTTCAAATATGTAGAAAATTCATAAATTTATCTTTTCATTTCACTTTAATTCTAACTTCTTTAACTCTAAAAATAAATTACTTTTATTGAACTATTTTCTTTTACAACTTTTTCTTGTATTTACTTGACTTTTCTTTGCCTGTAGTTTTTGGGGAATTAGCTAGTACTGTTTCTGGACTCCCTGGGGTCTCGTATACCTGGCATAAAATATTCCTAATAATAAAAAATCAAATAAATCAAGCGAAACTATTTATTAGCAGGCCGAAAATTCAGCTGCTGCTGAGTCCCAGTACTAGTCAGAGTCTTGTTTCCCATTCACTTGGTTCATTCAATTGCCGCACGCACACACCAGGACACTAAACCAACACACACACAGGCCATAGTAGCCACTCAGTTCAAGTGGATGGGCGTGGCACCACTCCCCCCCTTTCTATACGCGTTGCACATGCCAAAGTGTTTTTATTACATTTACGTGAAAAATTTGTTGCATGTCCTGCGGAGTCCGTGTAACGGAAATAAGCATGAGTGTGTGTGAGTGTCCAGGGCTATCGATGTATTGGTTTAGTGGCACACACAAATACTCTTACAATCGAACGTGGAGGAGTGCGTGTGTTTATCTAAGGCTCGACCACACAATGCTCATTGTTGCTTTTCGGTCTCCTGCTATTTACTTGTCTGGCCTTTGTGTTGCGCTGTCCCCTCTCACTCTCTTGCGATCCTGCTCTTCTTTTCTTGCAGTGCAATAAAAGTGTCCTTATACATTTATTTAGCAATTCCTTTTGTTATTATTTCTGCCTTTTGTGTGTGTGCGATGCTTTAAGTGTGCGTTGCCAATTCATTGGGTTTTCACGGATTTCTTTTCCCAGCTTTAAGCGCGACTTTAATGGCTGCCTTTCGCTTGCTTTTCCTCTGTATGTGGGTGTGTGTGTGTTTGCTCAAGAACTTTGCGTGGAAAATTAAAATGGCCGCAGGTGGCAGGTGTCAAAAGAAGAGGAGGTGGCCACCAAAATGCCGTTGGGTCAAAGTCGTCGTCTGTGCGGCGGCGGCCATCGAATACAATGGGCAAAAAGGGGCGCCAAAAGGGAAGGAAGGGTGAAAAGGTGAACCGCTAACTGCCTTTACATCTCTCTCTCTCTCTGTTGGTGTGTGTGTCTGCTTGTTGCTTTTTAATTAATAGAAAAGTCCTTTGTAAAGTAATAAATAAATATTATGCTTCCGCTTTTGCGTACACTCTCCATTTTTTTTTCTCGCTTTCCGTCGATTGCCATTCACAGGCTTCCTTTTGCTCCCATTACACCCTTCCTTTTCCTGTTTATTTTTTTGTATTTTCCCGCTGACCTTTGACTGTCTGGCGGCTAATACTCAAGCCTTCTCTTTGTGGCAAGTACATACATATATAAAGCCCCAACAGCGCCATCATCCGCCATGTGGCTGCCGGCACTGAATGCTGTTAATTACAGCGAAATTGCAAAAGCATTTTCAAAAACACCTTCCCCCCCAAAAAAAAAAAGGAAATCGATACCATATCCTGTGCCCTGCAACCTGGCGTCGGCGGCTGACTGCATGTGGCGTTAATTAAATTCACCCCAAAAAACAATCGCCGTGCGGAGGCAGTCGATTACTTTTGAATTTCAGCAGCGGAAATTGTTGCCTATTGATTTGTTTACACTGGCAATCATTTTGTGGTCCACTGGATTTTTGTGGGTGGGTGGGTAGTGATTTTCCGTATTTCGGTTTTCAGTTAGCGAGGCCTGCCTGTGCTCCTGCGAGCCTGTCAAATATTTGCCTAATGTGTGGTTCATTCTGCTGGTTTCGCTTCAGTTTCGTCGGGTTTTTGGTGTGCGGTTTTTGATTAGCTTTATTACTTTGCGGCGGTCATATGCATAGGGTGGGTTTTTTGGGGGCTGCCACCGCCGAATATGTGTGTATTTGTGCGGCTAATTAATGTGTCGACACAGTGCGTGGCCAGTCAGCGGCCAACGGTCATAAGGCAAAGCGTACGGAACCACCATTTTTCCCCTTCATAATTTCCACAAAGTGGGAAGAGAGAGAGGAGAAAGCAGAATGTTTTTGCCGTTGACTTGTTTTCCATGCTAATTAGTAGGTTAATTGGCTATAGGCATCAAAGCGCGGGCGCGCACCTTCAATTGGGCCACTCAAGTGCGACTTTGGCGACTTTGTTGCCAAGTTGAAGGCTTAAGTCTAATGCTGCACGGGGGAAAAATGTGAAAATGTAAGAGGGACATGGGTATAAAGGTTCGAGTTCTAATATGAAATGTTTAATTTTACCTATTTCCATAAATGTCAACTCTAAAGCTTAATATCACACTCAATAAGTGGCTTCACATTCCACCATTTCTCTTCCTTACTTATTATCCCTATTGCCTTTTGTCTTAGTCTATTTATTTTCTTCCCGTGTGACCGATTTTCCCAGTGGGCGTGGTTAATTGGCAGACAAAACCCCTCCACGGGGCACCCCAAGACTATGGCTGCAAAATGCACTTAACTTGAGCGTCGCTCAGGGGACAAAGGCAAAACCTGGTGAAGGTAAAGGTAAAAGCTTAAGCCAAGACAAAAGGACGAAGCAGAGGTAACAGCTAACTGGTAAAGGTAACAGGTAAAGGTAATAGCAACGGTAGAGAGAAAGAAGAGACACAGAGACAGAGAGATAGAGCTGAGGAGGGGGGAAAACTTACCAATTCCGCCGGCCAGAACGGTGCCCGGTTCCAGCTTGGCCTTCTTTGTGGCCAGGTCCTGATTGTTATTGTCGGAAGCGGGCGCCATGACTGCTGCTTGACTCAAAAGTTCGTCGCTTCCGCGCTGATTTACAGTCGCACACGGTAGTAGTTTCAGGTGCGGGTACAGAGATACAGATGCAGATGCAGATGCAGGAGCGGGAGCAGATGCAGGAGGCAGGAGCAAGGTAGGCACAGGCACAGGCAGTTGGTTAATACATTATTTTTTTTATACATTTTATATATATATATTTTATATATTTTATGTTTGTTTGTAGTTTTGTAGTTGAGGCACAGGCGGCAGGGCAGGCACAGACAGAAGTTGAAGATGGTTACAGATGGTTTTATTTTCAGTAGTAGTGGTGGTGTGTAGTTGTAGTAGATGAAGTATATATATACGTATACGAGTACGGTACATAAAAAGAGAAAAATAAAAGAGAGAGAGAACAATATAAATATTTAATATTTACGCAAGTTAAATAAATTACAGCGATTCTTCATGGAGCAGAGCAGCATTTGCCCAGCTCTCTGGGAACTGGCAAGTGGGAGCTGAGCTGAGCGAACTGGGATCTAGGATCTGCTACTGGGCCTTGGTTACATGGATTTTGTTTAGGTTTGGTTTTTCAGTTTGGTTAGCGTCAACAAGGTAAGTGGAAATTACTGTGCCAAGCAGGTAATCATTATGCGGTGTTAGCTTAGCTATTTACTGACCACCGCAGCAGCTTCATCAAAACTAAATCCACTTGGTTAATCCCCTCCCAAAATAATAATAATAATAATAAAAAAACAGCAGTGCAAATAATTGCAGAGCTCGGGGGAAATATTCATCTGAATTAGCCAAGCTAAGCAGGTTTAGCAGCAGCGCATTGAGGTTCTCGTTTCGGCTTGTGCTCCTTGCTTGTGCTTCTGCTTTCTGTTTGCTTTTTTTTGCTCTTGCTTTATTGCAGCGCTAAACTCTAATTACAAAGCACATGAGTGTATTGTAATTACATGTGACACTTAATTACCGCACTCACACAACGAGTCGAAGCCAAAACCAGAAGCGGAAGTTCAAGCACAAGCAGCAGCCATCGAAGGGAGCAAGCACTGAGGGAAATTGTGGATCAAGTATTGCTTTTGCTAATGAATAAATATAAATAAATTAAAGTTTAATAGATTTTAATGTTGCCAGTTAGAAATGCATGTTGCTAAACATGTTGCTGGCAACATATATGACAAAAAGTGTCCTTAGAATTCTCAAGTTTAAATTCTGTGACTGAAAAAGCCTGATGACTCACAAATATCATTAATTTATTCAAGTTTCAACTACTTATCCCCTCTCTTTTCTTGCCGTGTCTGAATCAGAATCGAAACCAAAAGCCAGGAGTCGGATTCCCAGAGAGCATCGAGAGTAACCGAGTTAAGCCAAACATTAAATGTAATGCGCCCCATAAAAATAAAGCTGCTACAGAGCTCCCAGCTACTGCTGATGCTGACTGTATTGTGCTAAGCAGGATGCGACTATGTGTGTGTGTGTGTGTGTGTGTTTGTTCAGTTCCTGCTGCTATGCATTAGCGGCAATGACAAAAAGTCAATAAACGAGGAAGAGAAATTGCTGAGGGGGAGAGCAGAGCTCACATATACACACTCTGCACACCGCACAAATTGAAAAGGGTAATTTTGTGTGAAGTAGGCACCTTTATGCCTCCCCCAGCAGCTACCAGCTACCCCACTCTCTCGCCGCTCCCCAGACATCAGCTATCAATGCTGACTACGCTTGAATTCGCCACTTGGCTTATCATCATGCTGCGCGCTTTTGCTACTCTGCTGCCACTCTGTGCTTTCTGCTTTTGCTTTCGCTTTTGGCTTATTTGCTTTTTGCCTGCTGGCGCGGCTTGTTGCTTTTGTTGTTCTCTTATTTGTTATTTGGTTTTTATTTTTATACGGCTGCACGTTTTATATACATCCGCACACATAAAGGAATTAGCTTAAATACAAAAACAACATGTGGTAATAGGAATAATAAGAAAAGCCAAAACGCACACTCACACATAGACAAACCGCAGGAGCACTTCACTTGATAATATCACACACACAAAAAACGACAAAAAAAAAAAAAGAGAAAACCGGAAACTCTCTGTCTGTGTGTGAGATTTGCTGTGTGTTCTTGTGCGTGTGAGTAATGATATCAGCAGAAACTGTGCATTGTGTTCAACATATGTTTTCTTTACTCCCAAAAAATGTGGCATACTTGTTGGGTGCCAGCGAAAAAAAAGCAAAGCATTTAGCTTAAAATAGCAGGTTTTTTATAATATTTAATATTTTAATAAATTATTTTACAATTTAAAGGGAAATTATAGTTTCCAATTAAGTATATCCTTTTAATATTTCCACTAACACCTTTATTTTAAAATTTCCCTTTGATAAACCCTTTTGTTAAGCCAACCCTAATAATAAATTCCGTTTCATTTGTAATGCTTTCCTGACCAAAATGTAATTGGACAAACAAAAACACTAAAAACACTTATTTAACATACGCTTTTTTGTTTGTAAAGGGCTTATTTTTGCGGACATTATTAGGATAATGCATATTGGTTACTGCTGTTTTTCTGGGAGGTGGTTGGGCCCGTTCCTGTGTCGGGTAATTAAATTTTAAATGCCCTACCCCTTTGCGAAAAAAAAAGGAACGGGTGGCCAACTAACTGCGCTTACTTAGTACACGGTCTCTAATGCATTCGTTATGGCACATTAACGCTCCCCAAGTGCCAGTGTGCGTGGCATGCTACAGGGATTTGCCGGCTCTCTCCGTGGGATATATCCTTGGCTGGCGGCTGGCACAAGTGTTGTAATGGAGGTTGGGTGTGCATTACACGGTTCAAAAACCTGGGCTAATGCCCTCCACAGCAGTTGAGCTGTTGGACTTTGCGACGATTTCCTTTTTGCCAAGCTGACCGGAAATGTTATTTTAATATGCTTTCTAAAAAGTATGCTAAATATTTGATTACCAACTGGGCGTCCTATGTGAGTCCTCCTTCACCCGCTCCCTGATGCCTTGCCCGTGTGCGTTTATGGCACATATGGCCAGGACGATAAGCTGCTGTCCACTTTCCCGAAGGGTGAAGGGGGAGGAGGCACAGAACCCAAGTGGACCGTTTCATTGTTGTCTCGCCTCTGTGCCATTTTAATGAATTTTCCCAGCGCCACCCCCTAGATTTTCCCACACCCAACGTAAGCAACGCCCCATTGCCGAAGGGCGTGGGCAGTTTTCTGGGCACTCACTGATTTCTATGATGACATGTGCCTTTTCAGTCCCCTCCTGTCTCCTCTCCGTCTTTCTCTTTCTCTCTGTGTCTGTGTGTGTCCCTCTTTCAGCGTGTTTCCTTTGCTTCCGCCTTTGTTGCCGGGTAACTGGGTCAGCGCGCAATTGTTGCCTCTGAGGGTTGCTAGCTGGATATACCCCCATCTCCAGTTTCCCATCTCCCCCAGCTGCTGGCCCTTGTTGTTGTCCGAGGCAGCGGTGGAAAGATAATCACGCATATGCCTAACGGTTAAGTTTTTGAAGTGCGACACGCTGACGGACACGGAATACGGAGAAGGGAATACGGACTACGGACTACGGAGTACGGATGAGACGGAAGCAAAGGGTGTCAGCGTCATCAGAAGCTAGCAAAAAAGCCTACACTTGCTTTGCCTTTATTGTTGTAATGAGCAATTCAGGGACTGAGAGAAAAAGCTTTTATTGAAAAGAAAAATAATAAAATTATTTGGAACTCTCGAAAAAGGACTTGGGAATTATAAGCAAACGGAAACCAGAGAGGAGCATTGAATCTCTAAATATTATTACAAAATAAATTCTAGAATTCAAACCCCCTTTAATCCCAGTGCAGAATTCTTGTGTCTTCCGTATTTGTCCATCCCTTTGGACCCAGTCGGTCGGTCGGCCTTGCCTTTCTCTTTGGGGGTTGGGGGGTTGTTTAATTTCCCACAATGCGGCTCACATGCGATTTTCTACTCGAAGACGCTTTAAAAAGGGAGCAAAGCTGAAAAGCTGAAGCACACGCACACACAGATCATGTGTAATTGAGAGCAAGGCAAATGATATGCACACCCACACCACCATGTGATTATCCACAGTCGAAAAAGGGGACTTTGGGGTATTATTATTACAGAAAAAAAAGAGAAAGACAGAGAGAGTTGCCTGGACACGAGGCAAAAATAAAAGTGCCCAAATTAGAAGGCAGTCCGGCGTCCTCCCAATATTCCTGCGTAATGAGCAGTTTTCCTGCGTCTCTTCCAGTTCCTTCCATGACTTGTGATTTGTCTCGTCGTCGTCCACTATCAAAATTTCATTTGCCACAAAATGGCCATGGGAGTAAGCAGTGAGTCAGCAATCCAGTCAGTTGGCTCGGCTTTAATTCAGCCACGAGAGCACCGAGTTGATAATAACTCCGGCACACACAACCAAGACTGAGTGCGGGTTGGTGGGGTAGCCAAAGGGGCACGGTACGGGCACATCATATCAACGCCCTCATATATTGCATGGCCTCCTCTGTGTTGTGCTCCACAGCTCTCTTTGTCATGAATTTATGACGACGGCATATGAATATTAAAATCGAATATGTTGCTGTCGATTAAAGGCTTTTCGTTTTGTCTGACTGTCTGTGCTGTACAGCACACAACAGCAGCGGTCATCAGCATAAGGTCTTCTGGGGGATCAAATGCTTTAAGAGAGGGTTTTCTGGGATTACTTCCCTTAGAAATGTGTGACATTTAAAATTTAGTAGAAAAAGGGTTATTAAACTCAAGTCAAAGATGGAAATTGAAGGCAGAAATTGATTTCATAATGAGAACTTTAATATTTAAAAGGGTCTTAGAAAGATTATTATATTTTGCTTATAGCAAATATGTACAGACTCTCAGATAAACGTTGGCTTATTCTTGAAGTAATTACTGCTATTCAATGTATGTAATTATTAGCTTACTTATTTAAGTATTACATTAATATATTTATAGAATTTATTATACTATTATGTCAACCTCTTCTGTCCCAGTCCCCGTGTGTTTGTTTCGGTCGCGACACAGATACGACTCAATATTTCCGCTGGTGCACCGGATCGGTTCATTGATGTCGACTATCGCCTGCCCCTCAGTCCCTGCCTTCCGCCCAACAATATCATCATTGATGATGGCGATGATGAGGATGATGATAACGGCGACGACGACGATGGCATATATAGAATATGTGAGCGGAGGGGGGAAGCTTGGGAAATGCCAGCCTTGGTGCAAAAAATTGCATATGTAGGTAAAAATAACAACAGCGGAAAACTGCAGCCATAACAAAGCGGCAATCTCCGGTTCACCCCCAGAGCGCTCATCCCCTATATTGAAATAACAATTATATTGCTGCCTCTGCAGCAGCGTCAAGGACTTGACGACTTTAAGAGCAAAGTCTTTAAAGCGTAAGGCATCTAATAAATTCTAATTAGTAGGCCCAAATGAGACAACCACTCAGGCGGCCACGCTATTTGTTAGCTAGTTGTCAGTTGATAAACGCAACTTGTAGCTGCGGCCGCATAGACAAGGATATGAAGCTGGAAAACCCTACTCAATCCACCAAACCTAACCCAAAGGAAACCACCTGCCCGCCGTGGAGGAGCAAGCAGCGGCAGCAATAAATTATATGAAAATGCCGCCAAAGTGTAACAGCTGCGGTTCCTTGCCAAGAGCAAGGTGAATGGATTGGGAACGGGATGGGGGAGCACGGGTATGGAAACCACAGCAACAAGAACGAGTCACCGGCTCAGTGCTCAAGTTTAATATGAAATACTTGTATCTAAGAGTAGGAGTATCCATCTTACTCCTTGCCAGACATTTTATTTCATATTTTTTCACTCTATTTTAAAGAAGGGGGAGGAAGAATTTATGCCAACAGTGAAGGCTCAGAAGTGGTTAAACTTTATAATCCTTTCTTTTTAGATTATTTATTCTAAGATCTATATGCATACCAAGATTCATATCAATTAAACAATGATTATACCCTCACAGGAGATACTAAACATAATGCCATGCTGATAAGTATGCTATATTTTTAAGCTAGCTTCACTGTAGCATCTCCTTTAAAAGAAGATCCAGCCGGTTGGATACCACTAAATATTTACGCTTTGGCTTTTATTGCTTCCGAGAGACGGGAACTCCTTTTTATTTCAATTTGTTTGCATAAATATTTGAAGCGCAGCTAAATTAGAATGTCGAAAGGCGAGAAAAAATGACTTTGACTTCCATAGAGAGAAAGAGCACGTGGCTCTGTGTGTGTGTGTGTTTGAGTGGGGAAAATAAACTTGCGCAAGTTTGGCCAAAACGATTTGTAGCAATTTCGCTATTAGTATACTCCACTCCACTTCCACTTCCACTCCACACTCCTTCCCTGCCACTCCATGCCACACCACACTCCAGTGTCGACTCTGGGCCCTCACAAAGCGAAATCGAAAGGAGGCGCAAAACTTTTCCTGCTTATGCATTTATCACCTTTTTTCTCTCCTGTGTGTGTGTGTGTGTGAGAGAGCAAAAAACTTTGCCTGGCCTAGTGCCAGGCCCAGCAATTGGTTTGGGGGAAAAATCGAGGGGTTGGGCTAAGGAAAACCCTGGGAAACTCCTGGCGGGCACATTTCGAGCGCCCGCCCGCATAAATTATTCAAAACATGTGTTCCCCGAGTATCTGTATCTGAGTGTCTGTATCTCTGTCTGCCACTGACTACACTTCTGAAAGCAAATGCAGTAGAAAAACTCCCCCAGCCCAGCCAAGGTAGCAAACGTTTTTCCCCTTCACCGTGTTCCTTATTCCTTGGCGACTTCTTGGCTCCCTTTTCCTTTATTTTTTTCTTCGTTCTTTATCTGGGAGCATTTACTTGTGTATGACAATTTCATTGATATTCTTTTGCCACCCTCTCCCCCTTGGAATTTTCAACCAACACTTTACGCACGGCCGAAAGTTTTGGCAATTTTTTATTTGCTCCTCGCGCCACGCGACTTGTGCTCTCTATTAAGATATTCACTCGCCTGTAATGCGACATCGTATATATGAGGACACTTGGGGAAAAGTTTGGGGATAAAGAAAATAAATATGAGGAAAATAAAGAGAGTTAATATTAGAGTAAGGTTGGATTTCTTATTAATTTAAATAAATATAAGAGGTGGGTTCTCCTTTCAAAACTGGAATTTTTATTTATTTATCAACAGATTAGTTTGATATTTCAAGGACTCTCTGATAACAAATTGATCCTTTTTTCCCCAAGTGTCTAAAGAGTTTTTTTCTTTTGGCATGCGTGTGTATATATATGCAAATGACAAGCATTTGCCGTTTGGCATTTCTAATGAGCCCAGTCAGAGATTCCTGGTCCTGACCTTAGCAACGATTACCGGGCGGCATAAATCTTACTGGGATATTGATTCCCACCCCTATTGGGTTGGGGTATATAAATATATGTTGAGGGGATCTCTTTTAAAATAAATTATACCTTTTTAAAGCGGCCACGAAGCACGTATGTATGGAGTAGAGAGCAAGCTTGACCCGAGACCTGGGAGACCCCTGAGCCCTGTTCCGGGGTTCATACAAAATTCAATAGCATTGAAATTTATGGCGGCTGGACACTCAATGGCAATAGCGAAAATATGCTGCGCTCGCGTTTCGCCTTTGGGTTTGTGGGTGTTAATATTATTGAAGGGTGTGTGTGTGGGTGTACTACACCCCAGAAAAGGAAAAAAAAAAGGAACAGAGAACAGAAACAACACCCCTCCACATCCTCGAAACGGTGTGCCTTATTTATTTTTATGGCCTTCTCTATTTGCTTGTCGTTTTGTGCGGCAGCAGTCCAATAAAAAATGCATTAAAAGCGTCTGGGTCTGGGAGGAAACGACGGCGAAACAAACATTTCGGTTTGTTTTCTGTCTGCCCGACTTTAAAGACCTTCCGCCCCAAGACAGCAGAGCGCACACGCGCCTGCCTCACATTTGCATGGCAGGTGCACAACACACGCAGAAAAAAATATATATAAAAACTTATTTTTTAATCTAGAGAAATACTAAAGAAAATATGATGTAAACTTTGACTAAATAGTAGAGAATCCTGAGAGGCAAGCTCTTAAATTTCAGCCATTAAGCTTCAACCTTTACTTGGCTTATTATTTAATATATATATATTCCCTTTAATGAAAAATATTCCTTTAATATTTCTTGTTGTGTGACAGCTTTGTTGCTGGGGTTGCAAGTCAATGAACAAAATTCGCCATGCCAATTCTCAAATGTCTAATATTCAGGCAGCTATTTGCCCACGGCTATATGTACAAATAATTTGTTTGCCGCTGCTGCTGGCTGTTATCCTTGCCCGTCCTTCCTTTTGTCTGTGTGTTTGCCTGTCTATTCACCTTGACTCTCTCCCCTGCCATAGCTCTCCCTTCCTACTGCCTCCTCCTTCTCAGCCTGTCAGCCATTTGCCGCTCGCTTTGCTTTCACTTCCCACGAAAAAAAAAGCCGGAGGAGGGAAAAAAACATTTTTAATGCCCCGCCATTTTTTATAGCGCCACACTTGAATGCGCTTAAATATTTTATGTAATTTTTCGCAATTTATTTAGCGCATTATTCGCCGCCGGGCCCCACATTTATATCAATTCATGGCCGACAAAATTTCGTTGACAAATTTTCAGCCCTCGAGGATTCGGCCTCAATGCCACTCCCACTCCCTCTTCCACCGCCCACCGGAAATCTGACGCGTCAATTTCAATTTTTATTCCGGTTGATTCTCTAATTTTTGGAAGGGCTCTCACGGTCGCCGCTCAAAGCTCAATTAATATTCGCGGCTGCTAATTCGATTTGGCTTGTTAAATTCGTGAGTTTATGTATATGGCTTTTATAGCAGCAGGGGGCTTAAAGATAGTTAATTCGTTTACGCAGGGAACTAGAGAAAATGGAAGGGCAATCCCCGGTAACAAAGTTAGTTATGGCTTTGGATAGCGCGGCACACTCGTCGGGCACACAATCGGGAATTAATCAAATTGCAGAACAATTTGAATAACTTTAATGGACTTGCGGCCGAGCGCGCTGCACATACCGAAACCGAGTGTCACGAACGCACAGAAGGATTCCCATCTTTATGGCCATAAATCCATGACTGGGTGCCACCACGCCTCCCTTTGCTTCCCCCCTTTTCTCCGCTGGCTTCATGTTTGGTAAGTAATTGATTTATATATAAAAACATGTTGCATGCCACAGCGATTGCAGCTTGTTGCTGTCGCTGCTCTGGCGTTCGGCAGTGTTCGGCGTTGTTGTTTTTTGGTTTGTCGGCGTGTTTGCTTCTAAATTTATACACACCCCCGAACACACACCCACAACCCGTTTATATCCTTCGCAGCCATCCTCTGCACCGTCCTGCCTGTGCATTTGGCATTCAACGAAACGCAAACTCGCATGTTTACATATCGATTACTGCGCCTGCTGCAACATTGAGAACAGCTATGGTCACAAGAATAGCATTTGGGAGTATTCCAAAATAAAATTTAGTTTAAATAAGTTAAAATCTTAATCGGAATTTAGTGTTTTAAAAAGGTTTTGAAATGTTTCAAGAACTTAGTTAATACTTAAATTTTTTCCCCAAAGATAAACCTTACAGTTCCTATACTCTTAACCCCTGCTGTCCCTCTCTCTGCGTTGAGGGCAATAAAAACAGAAGGAGGCGTGGCCGTTGGATGGGCGAAAAACATGTTGCATTTTATGCCATGTACCAACCAACGAGAACATATTTTTTTTAAAGCCACCGTCGTACACCACCACCACCACACAAACTTTGGCTATTGATTTTAAGCCTTTTCGTGCCGCTAGCCACTTTTGGCCAACTCGCGAGCGCACTTTAAAAACGAATTTGCGAGTAATTAAAAGCAAAGGAACCGACGAGGCCAAGGGCCGAGGAATACCTAAACGATTTGTCTACGACAGCAAATAAAAGGCTTTAACAACTGGGGCAGAGCATTTGAACCCCAAAAGCGGAGACGAACTTGCAACAAGCTCGTGACGCTGGCTCGTTACATTTTCGCTTTTACGACGCGCCCACAAAAAGGGCGGGGGCGGGGCCATAAACCTAGGCATAGAAATGGTAAATGAATGGCAATGGACGTTGGACGACCAGCAGACCGACGACGACGACCAAAAGAAAAGCATAAAAAATTATCTACATTTAATGGCGAGCCTTAAAAATTAGCGAGAAATGCTCAAATTAAACATAAAACTGAGCACGGCCCGAAAAGCGTGCGACGGCGGGAGGTCACGGGAGGGCAGGAAGGATGATGGCTGGACGACGGACTCGGTTTTTGTGGACATGCGTCTGGCGGAAACATCAAAATGACATCCATTAACACACCTATTAATCACAAAAAATAGAAAGCCGAGCCAAACCGAGCGTAAACGACAGGCCAATGGAGAAGCCTCCACATTCCTAGTCGATTTTATGCACTAGAAAAAAATCTAGTAAAAACTAGAGGAAGTACTTAAATTTAAAACAGGAAAAGCTCAATTATATATATTTAATACAATTAAAAAATGTAATTACATTATCCACTTTCCCTCAGTGCATTTCCTAGTCCAAGTCAAAGTCATAAACGCTGAGACACTGCGCTAAAAAGTAGGCAATGCCACAACATTTCAGCCAGGTGACAAAAAATAAAGAGAAAAACAAAAATAAAAAGGAATGAAAAAATGAACCCCTAATAGAAAATAGCAGAAGCAGCCCACAGGGACAACACAAGCAACTAAATAGCAAAAAATGTAGAATAAAAATGTCAAAAAATGTGACAGCCGACGCGTCGACAAAGCCAAAGTTCCAGGGGGTTTCAAATCGGGTTTTTTGGGCAAGGAAGGGCCTGGGGTTCGGCTGGGGTTTAGGTTGCCGTCGACGACGACGACGCCGCCATAAAAACCCGCAAAGTGGGTGGTGATGGCCAATTAAGTTAACGACGGACGGCGGAGCGGAGCGCTAACTTTGCGGTCGAGCCACCACTGGCTAATGTGGCCAGCAGGCAGGCAGGCAGGCAGGACACCATCCTGGACTTGGCCTAACCTATTGTAATCTAAAACGTTCATTGGCCAGGTTGGCAAATGGAGCGGGCCCAAGGATCCGGCTTCCTTCCGTCCTTCCTTCCTCCATGGCTTTCCTCCGCGTCACTCGTATTTTCCTGCAAGCGTTGTCGCCTTCAACCATCCATCCGGTTGTGGTGCCACTTTGATGACTATGGCGATGGCAATGGCGAGATGGTGGTGCGACCATCGACTCCACGGGTCGTGTGCGCTTGACTGGCAGATCAAGAGACAGGTGACTGAACCAATTAACAAAGAGCCCCAGCCAGTCAGCCACCAAAAACTTGGCAACAAAAAAACAAAAGAACACGGCCAAAAGTGAATGGGGGACGAAAAAAAAAAAAAAAGAGAAAATGTGAAAATAGCTGCAGGTGACGGGCGGCGACTAGAAATTAGCCCACATTTTTTCGAGAAGCAGCTGTGGCCGCCTCTGAATACCTAACCTCCAAGTAGTCGAGCAGCCGAGCAGCGGTGGCGTATACGTAATATATACAATGTAAATAGACGCCAGCGCCAAATGTCTCGCAAGTTGCAAATTAATTTCTCCCAGGAATGGCCCCGAAAACAGCTCTGGGAAATATATGGGTGAGGTAAGGGAGTTCTCTTTCAGGAAGGGGAGGCTAAAAACACTTTGTAGTGGGCCGTGAGCTCATAATCACCATCGTCATCGTCATTACGAGGCGGATGATGATGATGATGGGGCGCTCTGCTCACTCTCTTCGTCATCATTGCGGTTGTCACAGCATATTCCATTAGCAATTATGAATATGGAATAGCTGAGGAGACCGTGACTAGTCCTGCTGTTGCTCTCCCAGTAATCTCCGAAAGAGACGGAGAGGCAGCGACTACTTAAGCCAAGCCAACGATGCCGTTAAGTGCTGTATTCCTAAGGCGGCCAACATTTGGGCCACGTTTGATGTGAGGCGTTACGGTTTTTTTTTTTTTTTTGAGGTTTTTACAGAGAGAAAAAGAGTGTAATTTTTGAAGTTTAGAGTTAACTAATTGTTTGTTTTGAAATAAGAACATCATCAATTGCAAGACACTCCTTAAAACCAGTTGAAATTATAAGGACTTCCTGGAAACGCTGGCTTAATTCCCAGACATTAAAAGAAAATCATTACCTCTACAGTTTTAAAAACACACTTTAGTGTGTGTAAAGAATAACTACCCTAGAAAATTCTCTAATTTAAAAGAAAAACTCTAAACCTTCATAAAACTCCCTACTAAAATCTCCCAAAAAAGAAAGCCTCCTTAAAAAAACATAACCCCTTTTTATCCTCAGTGCCAAAGGTAAGTTAGCGTTTCGTGCAAAATACAGCGACAATTGGTAGTGTGTTTTGTGGGCCGTAAAAGCAACAAAGCTGCACTTGTCCTAAGAGGTTTTTGAGAGCGCGAAACATGTGCGGCACAGCTTAAAAACCTGAATTTCATGACGGTCATAACGACAAACAAATAGGCAAACAAAAAAAGGAAACGAGTAGCAAAAAAAAGGCCAGCTCCTCGAAGCCTTCAAGTGATCCTTGCCAGTTCCGTGACAGTGATCACTGAAAACGGCCTGAAAGTTGTCAAACAAAGCTCTCAAAACACACAAAAACACAGAGGACACATTGAGACAACAACCGGAAAATGGGTTTTCAAGCAAATTATCTGCCTGCCAGGCGACGAGGCCAGCACACACACACACACACACAGAGAGACGGCTCTAAACAGTTTCAATTTCAGTTTTGGCAGGATGTGTCTGCCTGTGACTCTGTATGTGTGTGTGAGTGTGTGAGACAGGGTGAGAGCAGGACCACAACGAGCCGGGACTGCACATATGACAAATATGCATAGACATTGTCTATTGCCACACGCTTGCGGGCTGTCTTTGTCCGCTCCTCCTGACCGACGCCAGCTCCTCCTCTTTCGTTGTACCCCGTCCTGCCATGGCCCCGAATGCAAGGATGGCAGATCTACACTGGGAATTAATGGGGACTTAATTATAAACACAAAGAAAAGCTATATTTCCTAAACTACTGGAATTTTGGGATCTCTTGAAACGAGTGTCTTACAAGCTATGTTATCATTTTTCATACCCCATTTTTACACACATTTTAAACTAATTTCCGTAACAATTTCTCACCGTGCACTTTGGACAGTTGGCTGAGTGAATGTGATGGAATGGTTGGACGCTTCTTTAGGCCACACCACACCGCACCACACCGTACCAAACCGAGGCGAAACGGGCACCGCTGGCGACTGTGGATAGTGCCAAATTATGGTGCTTGTGGTTTTCAGTTGCGAAACGCGAAATTTGCTTTATGACGGCCGATCCTATCGGAGAGGGATGAATGGAGGCTCCAGGCTGGAGGCTACTGGCTGCAGGATGGTTTAGCCTGGCAGCTAGCCATAGTCATGTCTCGGCCTCGTGTAATCCCTGTCTGTGTCTCTGTGTCTGCGTGTTATTTGATACGGTAATCATGTGACAAATATGCTGCCACTGCTGTCTGCTTCCTGGCAAAGCAGAAATCTGCTTTTGCCGCTTTGATTTTGCGCATTAATGAGCCGCAGAAAGAGATATGTTCGTTGGGATAGAGAGAGCAAGGACCATTTGCATTTGCTCTTCATTAGTCGGCTCTGAAAGCGCTTTGATTGTGTTTGTCCTGCGTGAATGACACAGCAGGAGTGTGTGTCTGTGTGTATGAATGTGTGCCTGGGTCAGGTTGTGGTAGCTGATGGAAAGCGGCTTTTCGGCGGAAATGCATTTAACAAGAAATCCGCTTTAAAAGGTGCATCGCACCGGCCAACTATAAGTCCCCATAATTAGCGTTATTTGTATGTGTATGTTGTTTCAACTCTCTCTCTGATCGCTTTTCCCGATTTTCTCCCTTTTTGGCCAGTTTTCCCTGCTGTCTGTCATATGCATTTTATTAATGCAACTAGACGTGGCACTGGCAGAAAATTTATCAAGGTTTATTTATGAGGGAAATTATGAGGGATTGCAGGGAAGGGAAAATGTTGAAGTAAACCCAACGCCTATTAGGAAATTTGGATACATGTTATATCCCTAGGATACCCTCAAGAAAGTTATATATTTTGTTACCTAAATCAAAGATTTATTCATATTAAGCTTGACTCTCGCACATATGTTAGTGCAATAAAATCACTTCCATTTTTGCCAAGTGAACATATGCCGCACACAAAAGTCAGGGCAGCCAAATGACCACTGCATTGTTGCAGGCAGGACTTCTCTCTGGTAACCCCTTTTCCGAATTATTCCCCACACTTTTCCGCCCCGCCTGGTGATGAGCGAGGACAGCCGGCATAATGGACAGCAGCAGCAGGCAGGCAGGCAGGCAGGCAGAGGCCCAACAAAAACGGAAATGACCAAGGAAAAAACAGGCAAACGCATACACAGGACCATAAAAACACACACACACACACACACTGGCAAACGCAATTCGCTGTAATGACCACCGCTCGCACACGGGGTGAAAAAATGAAGGAGGTCCGCCATTTGTAACTGCATTTATATTGAAGCGACCGCATCTGTTGCGGTTATGTTGTATGTTGTATGCAAAAATGCATTTTCGCGCACAGATAAACATACAAAACTGTTGATGATGGGCTAGTGAACCCGTGTGCTTGGACTTTGTGTGTTAAGGGAAACACCCCCGCGGCCCCAGCGGGTGTCCTGTATTCTTTTTTTTTTCTCGCCCATTTCCGCCAGGAGAGCTCGTGCTGTGCTTCCGGTTTATTAATGTTTTTGCGAGGCAGCCCCATATATATCTCCTTTTTTTTTTTTGTCTGCAATGCCTCTTCTTTGGGCAATTAAATTATTGAAAGAGTCCCTCTTGCGGGACTGATCCATTTAATTTGCTAGAAAAAATCCCGGTCGTGTGTGTGTGCAATATTCATAATTGCCATTAAAAATAATGCAACATTGATGATGACGATGATGATGATGGCCGATGACATGGCTAATGAAGGGCGGTCATGAATAATTTGCCTCGCATTTTGGCAATGAAATTTGTGAAATTTAAATTGATATTAAACCGAGAGTGGGCCAAGTGCCAAGTGATAAATGAAACGCAGAGCGTAGACAAACGGTACCTCACTCTCGTGGCGAAGGATTACGGATTGAGTGAACCGGAAGTGTTGGTCCGTGACACTAACGAGAGGAGGGAGGAAGGGGTGAAAAAAAATCCTCCAATCCGATGAGAGAGATGACGGATGACACGAGCACATAAAAGAATCAAGCCAGACGATGACGACGAGGACGAGGACGAGCCACCAGAACAAATATCTGTAGTACATGCGGGGAAAAGGTGACAGAAAGAATGACGCCATGATTCATTGACGATGGGGTCCACGACAACGTTTGACAGTCATCGCTTGTCCATCCCTTTTTCTTATATTTTTTTTGGGGGAAATATTTTTTTATCGGAAAAGCTCACAAATATTTGTTAGAAATCAACAAATCAACGGGCCAGAAGGAGAAAATTTTTTGGCTATGTGCAAAGTGAAGTGGAAATTTTTGCATAAATCAAAGTTAAAAGTGTTAACACACAAAAAAAAATACCAAAAAGGGTTGGGCGAAAATTGAATTTTACAAATTTTCCTCCAGCTTCTCAACAGAGTTTTTCTCTGTTTTTTTTTCCCCCCTTGGATTTTTCCGTTTGCTATCCTTTACTTTCCCTATCGCCAGCTACGTATTTACTTGTCGGCTTTTGGCTCTTTTGTTTGCCATTGCACAGAAGAGGCCTTTGGGCGAATTTTTGGCTGTTTGTTGGTTTTCAAATTTGCGGTAAATCGGAAACGCGCCGTAAGTTAAATGAACTCGCCCCGCCACGTCGCTTCTCTGCCGTCTTTTAGAGAACCGCAGGACAGACCGGACGTAAACCCGGGTTTCATACACTGCAGATAATGTAGAGTTTTAATTATGAGAAATATTTATAAAATATTAAGTATCTTTGAGTGGTTTTATATTTCTTAAATACATTTTAAACTAACTGGTTTTTATGGTATTTAATTATTTATAATTATTAAGAGTTCTTTTACGTATTTCAAAACTAAATCTTAGCTTAAATAAACCTCTTCCTGATTTATTCTTATTTTAATTACAATTTTTCACTTTGTTTTTTGGCAACTGCATGGGAAAAGGTCGGCGTCGCATTGTAGAGACTCGTTTCCTAGTTGTCTTTCCGTTTCTTTGCATTTATTTACATGTTGCTCCCTGTTATTGTTCTTTATTTTTATTTATCCTTTTTTGTTTTTTTTTTGCAATTTGTTTTCATAGGATTGCTGCCGGCTGTCGGGGTTGTTAATCAGTGACCTGAGACCAAGGAGCTTTGATTTTTTTTTTACCCATTTTCCTTTCGGAGACCTAGACAAATTTGCTTAATTGCGTATAATTTGTGGCGAGAAAGGTCGACCCAAAAAAAAAAACCGCATAGAAATGAATATAATAAAAATTAAATTCGAAAAAGGATTCGGAAGAGTAAATATACTATATATATATAGTATGCCAGACCCAGTCAAGTGGAGACCCAAATAAAATCGCATTCTGCTCTATGAATTATCAGCGACGGATTAGAAGAGCCAGCAGCAAAAGCCCTACAAATAAAAAGCGAACGGGGCTTCTCTCTTCTGATGAAAATTATGAATGGGAAAACTGGGTGGAAAAATAAATCTGCTTGGAATTGAATTCGAGCGACAACAAGGAGCTCCTCTTTTCTATAAATTTGTTGTATGTGTGTGTGTGCGAGTGGGGATCCACTGAAATTGCAGATAAATTTATTGAAAATGATTGTGAAAGCGAGTGCCAGGGCCAACCCCAAACCCCACAGATCACCTGGACCCGTTTGGCAGACAGAACAAACATTGTTAACCCCAGAAGGGCACTGAAAAAAATTATTTAGAAAATTTAAAAGGGATATTAGGGGGTTTTTTAGAGGTTTAATGGGGGTTTTAAGGGGATTTTTTTGGAAGTTTTCAGGGGTTTTTAAGGTAGGTTCCTAAGGGTTTTGTAGGAGTGTTTTTAGGGTATTTTCAGAGGGTCTTTAGGAACATATTAGAGAGTATTTTGGGGGTTTTTGAAATCAAAGAAAAACTGTCTTATAATTTAAAATATTTTTAAAATATTAAAATGCTTAATAACATTTTACAAATATTTTTATATAATTCAATTTCTATATCCAGAAAATGTATCTATTATTCTATATCCTTTTGTATCCTTCAACTTTTCTCAGTGCAGTATCCTCCTGTTTGGGACGATGCTTGTATATCGTTCCCAGATGCAAGATGAGGAAAAATATTGATGATTTGGCAAATGTGTATTGAAAAGGTAAAAGCTATTGAATTGCCAGTGCAGCAGCAGCAACTACACTTTGCATGTTAGCTCATAAATAAACGTATGTGAACCCTGAACACGAAAAACCTATTAGTAACTGGAGCAATTGTTGCAGCCACGAGAAGGAAGATAGAAAAAATAAGCATATTTTTCCACAGAAATTATGCTACAGACTTTAGCGAGTTTTAAATTTCAGCAATTTGGGATTAAAATTCGCCACATTAAGCGAAAACAAAACGTCAGCAGTGAAGAGTAAGTAGCAAACAGTGGCAAAAACAAGAAGCGAAATTAATCTAAAAACTTTTTAATGCGCTTTTAAATGATGAAGCTGCAGGGGGGCCAGCAGCATCACAGTACCTAGGTCTTTCCCCAGAATTTTCATGGCATTTCCTCGCCCGCTTCAATGGCTATTCATAACGGAAAGTAAGTGGGAGTTGGAGGTGGAAAAGCGGTGGGGAAACTATCATTGCCGCTGTCGCTGGCTGTGCTGCAAATTACAAGACCCCGACCCGGGACCTGCTGCGTTGCAATCTCATCTTGGTGTTTTCCCCGGCATTTTCATTCTCTCCCCCCCTCGCCCAAATATGAGAGAGATTGTGTTGTGGCAACCTGTTGCGAGGACCTCCTCCTTGCTTTAATTTTTGCAAATTTAAAAGCAAAAAAGAAAAAAACTAAAAAGGGAAGTAGGGAAGCGCACAATTAAGTTTTAAGTTGCTGAAATTAAATGAAAACAGTGGGAATATTGAAATTGATGCAAACTTGATAGAGATGAGGGAGGAGGGAGGGCGTGGCTGGCAAACAAAGGGATCGCTTGATTAAAGTTTGCAACCCCCCAACCCTCTCCCCGGGTAAAAATGCTATTTACCTTTGAATTTTCATGGCATAAATCCTGGGACTCGGAACTAGAAGCAAGTCAGTTACAGCAATTCATTAGCATCTGATGGAAAATTTCGCAGGGCAGAGAAATGGGGGACCCGGAAAATGGGTTTTTCGGTGGGCTAAACTTTCTCTGCCGCAGAGCCAGAGAGTAGAATTTGGAGAATTCATTGAAATGTTTGAGCAACTTTCGGTTTGCCAGCTGCTAATTGTGTAACTTGTCAGGGAGTCAGAGGGTCGAGAGTAACTTTTCGCAGGCAGGCACAGGCCAGGCCTGTTGAGGCAGACATTTAATTAGTCGGTTTTTGTGTCATGTGGCCAAAAATAGAAAAGGGAAATATTATTTTTCAAGTGTCACAAAAGCGGGCATTACAAAAATTTCGATATTTGGGTTTAAAAATGTCTAATTCATTATGATAAATATACAAATATTCTAGCTAGGTCTAAATATCCCCACAAAATTTAAAGTTTTGTATAAGTAAACCAATTAAAATTAATTTTAAACTTAAAATTTGATTTATTATTAACTTTACATCTCAGGGAAACACAATTTCCTTTTCTATAAATCATAGAAAATTCTAGAAATCATCTCAGAAAACACTTAAATATTCCAGGTGAATTTTTTCCCTGTGCATTCTTAATGACTCGACCCGCCAAACTCTGTAAATGCTTCATGTTCTTAAGAGCTTAGCGACAGATTTTCGGTGGATGCCTCAGTTGCTGACGATAATTTTGAGCACTTAGCAAAAATAGCAACTATTAAATATGCATAAACGGCGGAGCAGGTCGCGGAGCTATTAAATTGCCAACAAGTCGCACAAAAACACACACATATACACACACACACCAGCTCGTATCGCTTGTATGACACTTTAAACAAAGCTTTGCATACATTTGGGCCACATTTTGTCTGCTGCAGCGTCAGCTAGAAAACAAAAGCCACCGCACACAACACCGGAAATTCCTTTGGGCGAGGAGAGAGAGAGAGCCTTAAGCCAAAGTGAACGCGTGCTTGCCGCAATGTCACATAAATTTGCATATATGAAGGGCTCGGGGTGTCTGTGTGTGTTGGCTAAGTAAACTGGCGCGAAGCTGCTGCTGCTGCTGCTACTGCTGCCTGGTGGTAACAAAAACGCTTTTAAAATATGCCGACGCGACACCTTCAAGTAAATTTTATACGCTCTGCCTGCTGGCTGCCTGCCTGCCTGCAGCTTAAATATTTACAGACAAAGACGTGCTGGCATATGATAATAAAATCTTTATTTAATTGTAAAAATTGCGCCCAAAACGAACTAGCTCTCCCTATCTCTCTGCCTCTCTCTGTGGTGGTAATAAAAATGAACTTAATTTTAATTAAAATGCATGAAATGTGCGTGTTGTGGGGGTGTCAGGGGGCGGAATGGGCAAATAACACACAAAAGCTGCTGAATCGTAAAGTATATGCACATTTGAGAGCCTCGCCTGACTGATGCTCTTTTAATTTAAATTGTTAACCCTTTTGGCCTCATGCGTGTCCTTCTGCCACCGATGGGTGTCAAATTATAGGCCATAATTGTCAATATTTGCGTCTGTTTATGGCCGTCGGAAAAGTGGTAATACGGCGGCCATGCATAAAATCTAATAATTACCAAAGAGCCAAAGAGTCAGCGACGATCCTTTCACATGCTAATCAAGTTTTAAAGCGCAAATAAGCAGGCTTTGGTTTTATATGCGGCTTTATTTGATACACAAACAGAAATTACAATAGGTTTTCAAAGGAAAATAGTCACATTTTGGCTTTAAAGCATTTCGTTTTGTCTTAAAGTGTCTTTTAGACCTTCTCTTAATCTTAAGGGTAAGATTACTGAATAATTTAACAGAAGCCATGAAGGACACTTTTCTTGCCGTGTATGTGGCATGTCCTCCTGCTTTTGTTGTTATCTAAAAAATTTATGACAGCTGCCGCACCACAACGAGCTTAATGCGTGCGAACAGCTGCCGTGGCACGCGTTCTTCGGTTGCCTCAAAAATTGTGGCCTCCGCAACAAATCCAAGAGGAGGGGGCGTTGGAAAACAGCACTGAGCAGGGGGCAATGGACGAAATCCTTTTAAAAAACAATTTATGCCGAGCAGGATGCTATGCTACCTTTTTCGTCAGGGTGTTTAACAAAGTGCTAATTTAAAAAGTTCGCCAGCAGCTACAATGGTCTGGGTGGGCGAGTGCCGAGCAGCGGCAACAAAGTAGGAAAATAGCAAAAATTGCTAATTAAAAATTTATATGAAGTTGGCAGTAATAGCATTTTTAATTATAGCCAACTCATGCGGCAGCAGCAAAACCAGCAACGGAAGTGCGGCATAAACATTTTTGAGGTCGTGGTGCCAGGCCCTTTTGTTGTTACATTTCAGCCGTTCCTGTTGCAATTTCGATTTGGCCCACAAAAAAGGAGCAGGTGGCGAAGGCGATGCTAAGAGCAGATTGTTAATTAAATTCGTAATCTAGGCATCAGAGGAATTTGCCCAGAAATGTGTGTGTATGTGTAAAGTCAAGGAAAATTCCAGCAACAACTGCATTCGACGTCAAAGGATATGTATGCACTTAATGAAAACTTCATTTGAAATATTCATAAATTCATAAATATCCATAAGCTAGCCGGTGCCAGGTAGCAAAAATGCCAAAACAATGTGAATGTGTGTGTGTGTGTAGGCAGGAAAAGCCAGAAGAATGCCGCCTTTCTTATGCCATTGTTTTGTAGTCGTAAAAGAGAAGCCTTTTGCATACAAATAACAATTAATTTACTGTTTGCTTACTGATTTTTTCCAGAGTTCTTTATTCTTTTCTTTTGTATTTTTGGGTTATTTTGTTTTATTGATTTGGACTTATTTAAGACTGGCTTTTAAAGCCGCAGACCGACTGCCAGCCAGCCAGCCAGACTGTTGCCGAAGTTCAATTCGAAACTTTTGTCAAATTAATTAATTAAACTACACTACAGCGGTGGCAATGGCAATGGCAGTGGCTGTGGCACTGGCACTGGCATACAGTGGGCATTAATAATTGAAAGGCGTCCGGTTGAAGTCGTCACTTTGTCCAGGACACGGCCCGAAAGTCGGCAAAAACAAACAACTGAATGCGGCGAAGGGCCAAGTATTGCGAAAGTTGTAAAGTTCAACGGGCAGCGAACAACGTAGAACTTTTGTAGGCCGACTTTTTCCTCGACTTTAGCCCCCTTCTTCAACTTTTCTTGGGCCTTGGCTGTCTGCGCCTCGTAAAAGTTCTGTAGAACAGCCTTTAAGATCTGTCTTTAAAAGCGTTTAGTGTGGCGGCCGGCTCTTTCGTTTCAATTTTGAGGCGCATAAAAATCAACGCCACAGCCTAATTAGTGCTGGGTTGTTTGGTCCTCCCTTCCACCTTCTGGCAGGGTGACTAAACAGAAAATATATAAACACAAAACCACCACCCTATCCTGTGTTCTTGGCAAATAGTTGAAAAGTTGTGAGCTATCATTTTCGCATTGGGTGAGAGGTTTCGCCTTTGTCGGGTTATGAATGCGCGGTTTTTATCTGCACGGCGAGAAATGATTTTTGAAGGATTATCGGAGAGATTTTTAGGCAATTTTTAAGGTTTTTTATAGTATTTTATATCAGAAATGCCTGAGATCTAAAAGAAACTGAAGAAAAGCCTTACTTTTAAGGTTATTCCTTGATTTAGAAGCATCACAGTTCTAATTTCTTAACGTGTACTTCAAAAATCAACTGATAGAGAGCTCGAGAAAAGTTTTGCCTAGCAGGATGATAAGCGCATTTACATGTTTATCAAGTCAAGGGAGCTGAGAGCAGAGGCCCGAGTCCCTAGGTCTGAAGCCCCCAAGCAGGACGCACTTCAAGTCATTAGGCAAGTAACTAACCTTTTGTTTATGGCTGCTGAATTTCTATAATAACAATTATGGAAATTAGCCGGGGCTACGCTACGAGAGGGCTACGCGCTGCCAGCGGTTGGTTGCCATTGTTTTCGCGGCTAATTAGGTTTGTGCCAAATAGGCAGAAAAGACGCTACTCACTGCAAATATGCCTTGAAATTAAATTAGTGTAGCATACTTGAGGGCGTGCTGCTGCTGCTGACAGGCCTTCTGTAGTCCTCGGCCCCCAGTGGAAGTGGAAGTGGACATGGAGTGGAGTGGAGTGGAATTTGTCGGTCTTTCTACTTACTAATTGAGCCGGCATTTGGCCATAATCTTGTGGGCAACTCACCTGTAAATAAAGGGAGAGAGAAGAGAGAGAGAGAGAGACAATTTGATTAGCATGTTGAATTTGCTTTATTGCAATTGGTTTTGTCAAATCTTTTGAGCAATCAAATCTAATTAAGCCCGGTCCCTAATCACTTTTTGTGGTCATCTTCATCGACAAGCGATGGTCAGATTTGTGTGGGGCCGTAAGGGGGATAATATCTTTGCCTCAATTGTCAATAATATGTATATGTATTGTATATTGAGCCATTAATTATGGAACTTAATTAGCAAAGGCGATAAAAAGTAAAGTGCTGCCTGCGTCGTGTCCGCTTGTATTGTAATGGTCAAATAAATCCCTTTTAATTAAGAGATAAACAGAAGCAATTAAATTATTAATTATGGCCCCAACAACATCTACACCCACCATTTGCATAGAAAATACATACTGCATGCATGCTTCGAGGGCGGGAAAAATATGGGAGAAAAAACAGAAACATTCGCTAATCCTTATGCATATGGAAATCAATAATACGCCTGGCTTGTAAGCTGCTAATTGTTGCTAAATAAACAAGGCTCGCTGGCTGGATGGCAACAAAAAAGCCCCATCAAATATTTATCAGCTGGCTGAGGGGGGGAAATCAGCATCAGCAGGCGGTCAAGCGTTAACTTGTAAATAAATAATTTCCCCACAGTTCATAAATATATATGTACGCAGTAATATCACACATCCGCCCGAGGGCCTAGGCCTCTCGCTAATTTATCGATCATCATCTGTCAAGGCTTTTAGCGCCCTGCCAAATATGTTTGCACTAATTGATTTCCTCTTTTCCTCTTTCTAACGGCCATATTTATTCTCATCCCCAAAAACACACACACGCACAGAGAGAGAGAGAGAGGACCAGCAGAGTCCTGCCAGTCCTGTCATCGATTTTGGCAGCTAAATCACGCTGTGACAATTGCATTTGGCAAATTTTCGCAATACAATTTTCCTGGTCAACCGCAAGCAATGAAATTACGCATACGCCGGGGGTACTCCATCTTCTGTAATGCGATTTTGAGAGCAAAAATATGCATATGAATGACTGATCGATTCGCTGAAACATATTTTTGTACTGTCGTTCAGGGTGGGTATATAATATTTTTGATTTTAAGTAATAAATATAGGAAAACACACAGAAATGTGTTGATAAATAGGAAAATCTAAGCCCAAGATATATTTAAAAAATTATAAATACTTAAATTCCTATTTTATAACTCAAGTCTTTTAAGTAAAAAACATTATTTAAGCTTATTTAAAAATCCTTTTTAATAGTTTCAAACTTTCTTTAAATATTTTAGCGAAAAACTCCCTTTGATTACAACTTTTTGTTGCTATTTTTTGCCATCATTATGACGAGGGGTTTTCTGTCCTGTTTGGCAGCTGATAAATCGCAGCTTATTAGCCCGGCTCTGACCAACAAACGGGGCTAACCAACTCAAATGTCATTAAGGGGTTAAGGAAAACAAGGATGGGTATGGATGGGTGGATGGATGGATGGATGGTTGGTTGGATCTCTGTTGGGGAGCGAGAATGAAACCGAACCGCTATGGCTGTTGCTCTTCCTGTTGATGCCATTGTTTGTCTGGCTGACCCTTTGCATAATGAAAGTAACGTTGTGGCAGCCATTTTGCGGTTTGACAAATGTTGTGTCAAATTCGGCAACAGAGCCGCAACACACACACACTGAGGGAGAGAGAAAGAGGTTTTGTGAGGCCAAACCGCCGGACAACTTTGTCAAATGCTAATAGACTCGACTCCAGAGCATCTACCTCAAACACAAAGAGCGAAAAATTAGCCAGGGCTGCTCTCTCTCCACTCGAAAAGTGTGTCCTTGCAGGTGCATTCATCCGCCTCTGCTCACCTCCCTCAACTCTTTCAACTTGACAACAACGGTGAGCTGACCAAAGCAACCGCTGCTGTCGACAGCAACAATATCATCAGCGTCACACACACCCACACACACACACAACATGGCTGCAACATGAGCTGCATGAGCAGCAACATTAAAAAACATTAGACCAGAAATCACTTGGCAGCAACCACCTCGTTTGTTGCAGGTACGCGGCAGGTGGTAGGTGTGCGAGCACGAGTGTGTGTGTGGGAGAGTGTGCCACTGCAACATCTGAATCCACAAAATGCGGCTTAGGCTCAGACTGATGATGATGTTGCTGCCTGTTAGCTGCTGGATGCCTGTCTGCTGCCGGCTGCTGCTAATGCACTGAGAAATTAAAACCTATTTATTTCAAATATAGTTCAATTACATTTATAAGGATTTTAAAAGCTCTAAAAAACTATTCAAAGTTAAGAAAACCCTTTTAGAAAGTCCTTTCTTTTTTAGATTTTTAATACATTGGAATTCCAAAACTCTAAAAATGAATAGCTTAATTTCCCTACTTTAGATACCTTAATTTCTAACTGTGTATACGCTCAGCTCTGCTTTTGGCCTGGCTGGTTGTCCTGGCAATGATTTGTTGGCATTTTCGCGGCTAGCACACACTAAGGGAATGAAGGAAGGCAGGCGCCGGGATCCAGGCGGATTCAGGAGCAAGTGAAGGCTGGACCATGAGGGCATCTACAGGCACCATCATCGTATTACCAAAAGTCGTGCTCCGCCTCCCTGCCCAGTGCCCTGTTCCTGTCCCCGTTCCGACCTCGCCTGCCGACGTCCTGTGTAAATGTAATCCCGATGTTTTGGGTCTGGGCCCCGGCCACTTGCCAGTCACACACTCCATTTATTTTTCACTCCTTGACTCCTCTCTCGTCTGCCTCGAAATGCACTCTGCAACCGCAGCCGGGATTCGGGATAAGGGATACCAGATTCAGGAGCGGAATTCTGGAATAGGATCCGAGCAATGCACTTTTTAGGCTAATGCTTTTGTTGCCGGCCTTGTTTGTTGCCACTTTCAAGGCACTTTACCAGCAGGCAAGTTTCGGATCTCAACTCATTTGCATATTTGAGCGGGAAAAGGGCGGAGGTGGCAGCGCAAGTTTTTGCCAGAAAATGTAAAAGTTTTCGCCAGCCAAGACTTTGCAGCTTAGAAATTAGTAAATATTTGCCAAGGCATTAGAAGCATACTCGTCTGGCCATTGCCTAGACACAGACAGACAATAAAACCAAAGAAAAAAAGAATACAGTTTCCAGAAATTTGTAAAACAAAATTACAGCTAAATATTTGTATAGAAATTATAGTAAACTTTTCGCATTGTTCGGCAGCTTCCGTTTGAGTTCAACAAAATTGTCACGGCAACAAAAAGTCAACTCAAGTTGTGGCAATAAATTTGAATAAATTAAGATTGATTTGCTGTTTGCCCGTCAGCAGCAGCAAAGTCTAGAATATTATTATTTAAGCTGGACGAAAAGCTGTGGCAAATAAACAAAAATTCATAGTCAAACAATGAACAAAGCAAAGCACACATAATATGCCAAAAATATTTTCCCACAAACACAACACACACACACAGAAAGTACACAAAAGCCAAAAGCAAATTATTTAAATCAACAGAAGAAGCTCCGAAGCTGAAGCTGAATCGGAATCAGAGTCACAGGACCAGAGAATATTGTCGAATAAAATGTGGAAAATGTGTGTGTGTGTGTCTCTGATCCTGCATATATGAAAAATGCCATGCCAGGACCATGCATCAACACATTCATCTTGTGACGAGGTCCAGCGAGGACGACGACGTCGACGACGAGGAAACTTTCTGCCATGTATGTAAATTTTTGATTTGTGCCGAAAAATGCATAAATAACTGTTAATATTTAATATTGTTAACTTGTAAATTTTAAATGAAATACAACAGGGCCGGGGCCAGCTCTTTTGCGGCTTGACTCCAAGCTGGTTTGCCCTTTGCCCTTACTCCTCTCTCTCTCTCTCCTTTCCCCTTGCATATGAATTATGCAGTTTTTAACAAAAATCCCGCAGCAGCAGGATTTATACGGCTGGCTGGTTGCCACTCTTCTTGACCCTTTTGTCCACAATGTGTGTCCAGGCAAAAGTTAAATTGTTTTTTGTTCTATTTTATTATGCTCATCATAAATTTTCCATGTGCTTGCATATGAGTTTTCTGCACTTTCAGAGTTGTAAAATTTAGAAAATGACATTTGTCAGCTGCATAATCGGAACGGGAACAGCAGCCTGCCAGCTGCTGATGGTATTTAAGCCCTTAATCGCATATGCAAAGCTGTAGTTCGTCTCGTAATTAAAAAATGTAATACAACCAGAAAGAGAGAGCGAAAGAGAGCCTAAGTCCTTAAGTGCATTTCAATTAAATTGTGTTACCGCCAATGCAATGTTTTCTGCAGCAGCTGCCACTGCATAAATCATTCATCCGCGGGATGACAAAATATGCAACAAAAAACCAGTGGGAAAACGGGAAAAGCCGTTCAATTTAAAACGTGTGTCTCGAAAAAAATAGAAATATATTCTATTTATTTCACCACTGCCGCTTGGTTGGCCTGTGCAAATTTAAAAACTTATAAGCACGCCAACTAGCAAACACCAAACACCAAAAACCAGCAAACACAAAAACCAAACAACGAGAGCTCAATGCTGAGACGCACGCATATAGTAGAGCCGAGTCGCCCACACGTTTGCCGGTTGGTTTTTCCAACGCTTTTGGCCATGGCCAAAAGCCATAAAGTTTTTATTTATTTGCATTTGCTCACGTGTGCATGTTTAATTAAATTTGAAGCGCCTGAGAAGCCGCCATCGAGGCTCGGCTGGGGAATTATTTTTTTCGGTTTCGTTTTTTCCTTTTTTTTGCGGCGTTATTTTGGTCAGCGAAAACAAAATATGTACATGCAAGGTGAAAACTAGACTTTTACACATAAGAAAATGGTAATAGAGGGTTTTAAGAATGTAGTAGTAAGTATAGTTTTTAAATAAATACGAAAATAGTTTTAAAAATGCTCAGTTTTTCATAATTTACGGTTTGAAATCACTTTTACAGGCACCTAAAAGTATGCTATAAATCTTTTCTTGAAAGATTTAACCTTTAAAACCTACTTTTAACATTAACATTAATATCCCATTTACCCTATTCCTTCATCTAAGCTATAGATTTTCCTTATCTCCCAATATATACCCTTCAAAACTGATCACTTTTCTTCAAGTGCACTAAAAGGTTATGTCCAACACTAAAGTCCTATTCGTATGCCCGGCATATGATGCAGTTTACGTAACGAAAATTGAGTTGGACATGACCAAATTGCGGTTGGCTCTCGGGTTCGCTGCTCCGTTTTTGTTTTCCCAAAACTCTTTTTTGTTTGGCCATGTGGCCTGGTTGGCTGCTATATCCTTCGTCCCTTCGGATGAGTGGGAGTGAAGGGGTCGAAGGACTCGAAGGACAGCACGAAGGCGTGGCATGCAAATTGGAGCGTGACGTGCATTTCGTCAGCTCCTTTGATGCGCAATGGATCCCCGCCACCGAATCGGTGGTTTTTAGGCCCAGTTACCAGTTCTAGTTCACGATTTTTTGGTCTACTGGTCCGCTGGGCTCTGGGCCTCTATTCTAGGTTCTATTCCAGTTTCCGCAAAAGTAGAGCTCTTCCGTTTTTGACCCGTCAGCAGAGAGAGGGCAGCCAAAAGTAGGCAACAGCTTCAGCTGACTTGACAAATGACAAATGACAAGCAGACGACAGCAAAGAACAGGCTGGCAGGGGAGACAGCTAAAATGCGTTAATTAAATTGTCTCTAACTGCTTGAATTCGTAGACAAGCTCAAAGGGGAGTCAGAGCCACACATATGTGTGGGTGGGTAGGTGCCTTTGGCCACGAGATATTGTCTATGGTGCACTTAAGAAAATCTAAGGAAAGTCTCTGCCTAAAGGATAATACTGCCTGTTCTTAGACTCACAAATAAAATTAAGAAAAATATAAAGCCACTTGCAAATTAATATTCTTAATTACTCTCTTTTATTTTCTATATTTTTTCAGAGTGTAGCAACATTTGCTGACAGCTTGTTTTAGCCTGCGAAGCTCATAAAATTTGCAACTTTGTTCTGGAGCGTGGAGATTTTTGTGTGTACAATTTATGCGCCTCATTAGTTGGGCGCAAAAGACAGAGACGGCGCGGGACACACACACACATCATCATCATTAGTCACTGGTTGTGTGTGCCTAAAAATATGCCAAGCGTTTTGCATTCGCTCAAAGGGCAGCCGCCGCCGCCGCCGACGACGACTGTCGCGCCCAGTTCAGTCAAATAAAATGGTTTTCGACGATGTTTGACATATTTCAACACTTTAACAAACTGCTGAGCAACAAGGGTGGATCCGCCGCACACACGTGCTCCAGCTCCTGTTGCTGATTCTACTGCAAAAATATGCTATATATATATTTACGAGAGTATATGAATGTGGGAGAGACTCGTGCGAAGATTTTTCATATTTGGGGCCACATATTTCAACGCCACGCGAAGAGGTTGCTGCAGGAGCCGTGTCCTCGTGAGTTGTTGAAAGGGTTGAAGTGCCACACATACACACACTCTCCCCTTAGTCATCATCCATCCAGCCCTGTCCTCCCCGGAAAATGAAAAGTAAAAGTGCGACTAAGACTCGGGCTCAGCCTGCTTCGCGCATTGATTTTGTTTTGCTTTCCCTTCTGCATTTTTGTGCACTGAGCGAGGTGTTTTCTAATTTATATAAAATTTAAGGACTTTTGTTTCAATAAATACAAACCATTATATTAAAATTAGTTTCTTTCTTTGTATTTTAAAACTTTCTCCAGTAATTCCCATATGATTTTTAAGCTATCTCAACTATTTGGAACTCTTTCATCTAAAACTGTCATCATTTATGTATTTCTGTAAATTGTACATGAAGTTTAGGCTATTTAAAGGTATATTATGCATTTTCTTATATAGATTTAACTAAAGTTAAAATGTATTTTATACTTTTAGACCCCCTTAATAATTGTTTCAAAAGCTTTTTAATCTGATTTCTTATAATTCTCATAAAACAAATTGTATTTCCTAGAATTAAGTTTTTTTTTTAAAATATTAGAAAATTCTTTCCAATTAAGCTACAATTTTACTTTTAATAGTTTTTCTTTCGGTGCTCTGTTGTTGGCTTTCCTTGGACCCATCATCGTGGGCTGCGCTCTCATTCATTTCATTTCCCCGCCTGAGTTTTATTTTATTTTATGCCTTGCTTTTTATTTTCCGCCTCTGTCTGCGCCGAGAAGGCTCACAGTCTCGAGCTTCTTCTGGCTCTGCGTTTGCCTACTTTTTATGTGTTTTTATTTATTTGCGCCGCTTTGCAATTTCAAAAAGTGTTCGCACGGGCCAGGAAGGCTGGCAGTCAGGCAGGTGGATTTGTAAGGCGAGGACAGAACGAGGGGACAGGGAAGGACCAAAGGCTTAGGAGAATGGTCGTCTCCTTTCGCCATGGACTATTTCCGTGCCAAGATGAGGCTCGCGTGCTCGACTGCCTTATATTGCAAAGCGGGCATAATAAATATTTGACGCTTCATAAATCTTTAAAGAGTTGCCAAAAGCAACAGCAGCAGCAACAGCAGCCGCTCGTGTCGAGTGCCTATGCCGTGTGGCATTCTCTGGTTGCTGGATCCATTCTGGAGCCTTAATGGATTTGCTACTTTTCGCCGCTCTACGTTTATGCTAATGACTTTGCCACTGCAATTGGAAGCGGCTGCTGCTGCGCAAATTTGACAACAAACTCATGGGGGGCGGGAGGAGGATGGATGGAATAGATGGATGGAGCAGCGTGGAAAGGCCACTTGGGAAACCCTTGCAAATTGCATGAAGCGAGGATGCCTACTACGAAAATCTTGGCCACAATTTTCACTTGCACTTTGCGAGGTTGTGGAGGATGTTTGGAGGCTGAAAAGCTTCGAGGGTTTTTAGCTTCTAGGGGTTCAGGGGTTGGGGGGTTTCTGTAGCCATTTTTGATTTCCCCAATGATTTGCATTAACATTTTTAGCAGCACGCAGCAGCAGCAGCAGCAGCTCACCTTCGACCTTATTCACCCCTCCTTCTTATACACACATTCACACAAGAGCAAATACGCAAATACACACAGACAACGGTCAATCGATGAAGCGTAAGCACATTATGCGGGTTAGTTGGGGAAACAGGGGTTAAGGCGGGTTGCGACGGGTTAAGGCCACCTTGCCTCGGGAGCGCACACAAATGAACTATTGTTTATAAACTCCCACCGACCCGGAAATCGGTATTGGGGCTTGGGTTTCGGTTTCAGATTCAGATTCAACTTTACACACATACACCGTATGCCTTGGCTCTTATTGTTTTGGCCTCAAGAGCCCGCTGGGCATTTCAAATTTTCTTCATTCGGATATTATGTAATTAAGACCCCATGCAAATGCATAGCTCAGGCGGCAGGCACTGTGAGAAATATATCTTAATTTTAAAATAAATAAGAAATATAAGAGTTCAAGGAGAAAAATATAATATTTAATCCCATAAGGAAACTATTTCTTTTTACCTCTTGTAAAACTCTTTTTTTTCTGTCTGAAAGTATGCCATTTAAACTGGGTTTTAGATCCCTAAGGTATTGTAGTATTGAGTAGCATACTTTTAGACATATATTAAATTGGTTTAATCACACAAATCTCTTAAAAAACCTTAAATTTCAATGAAATGCGGGCAGTTCCTTTCTAAATTCCCCTTTTTCACAGTGCAACCTATCTCCTGCCTGCCTGCCAGCTTCCCTTACGCTTAAACCCCTTCGCTTCGCACACCCTTCACATACATTCATCTGAATGCGGGGTTCTTCTGCAGTTCATCGTCATCGTAGTCGGCGACCCAGTTCATTTAAATTTGGCGCCGAGCCAAGTCAAGGCAGCGAGCCAAGCAATGAGCATTAAAGTTATGCTCATAGTTGGAAAACTGGGGGCCCAGAAAGGGGCTCTAGGAGAGAAGAACATGAAGAGGAGGAGGAGGGAGGAGGTGTGTGCCCGTCCAGGCGTTGCTTGTAGCTTTGTTTGTTGTTAAGTGTGTTAACAGGGTTTATGCTGCACACTCACTCGCATACACACACACAGTCGCGGTTGTAATTATAGCATTAAATAGGATTTGCATAATTTAGGGAAAATAAATATTAAAGTGGGAGTAGGGATTGGAATTTTTAAAGAACTATTAAAGAACTAGAAAAATCCCTTTTGTAATAAAATTGGTCAGTAGTAAATTCCAAAATAATTTCTATACCTTTAAAAAATATTATTTAATTAGCATTTAATTATATATTCTTTTAAATCTTATAAATAAAGGGTTACTATAAATATTTTGTATTTATTGAAAGACTTTTCATCTAAAGTGTTTTTAAAATCTCTTTAAAAGCTGTCCAAAAGTATGCTATGCTACTTTTACTCGGGCCAAAACATACTTTTAGTATAATTTATAATGAATGCTAATTCAAGAGGTTTGTCTTGCATCCTTGATGCCGATTTCTAAAGATTGTCTAAGGACTCTCACCACTTGCACTATTATTACGAATGCAACTGTTTTTCAACCTACAGTCCACAGAGTGTTAGACCTTACACACAGACACACACATCCCCGTCAGGATGCTTTCCCTTAGATTTAGATCCCCGTCTGCGTGTGTGTCTTATTAGCGTTCAGCTGTTGGCTTTAAAGTGGTCGCCATGTCTTCCGTCGTGTGTTTTTGTGTCCGCTTTAAGATGGCGCTGGCGCTATCGCCATTGTTGTAGCCTGACAACTTCCGACAGCCATCCATCCAGCTCACATACACACAATCACACGAACTTGTACGTACGTACACCTTGCCACCCCCAAAGGTGCAGCTATTATTATTTTTGTGAAATAAAAACCGCAATTACCTGAGAGTAAAATATATATGGCGGTCGGAGCAAATAAACCAGTGAGTGAGTCCGTTTGTGTTCTGGCGAGTGTGTGACATAAAGCAAACAATATGGCGACACGCAACACTAAACAGACGCAGGCCAAAAAGGCTCGAGGGGAAACGGCAGCAAACAGCGAACGGCAAACAGCAAGCAAGGGGAAGACGGGAGGGGTGTTGAGGTTTTTGGCCAAGTTCTTTCCCTCCTGCAATGTTGGGCAACAATGTTGCAGCGCTTCAACATTAGTTGCTTTAGTTGCAAAGTGTAAAATTAAATTATGCCAAAGCGTCGATGTGCGAGAGAGTGGAAAGAGTTTTCTCTCCACTAAGTAGCAGGGCTTATGGCACTGAGAAATATATATATTAAAACTTATTTTTACAACAATTTAGTCTTATTAAATATAAGATTGTCATGGATCCTTGACAAAAATATGTAATCAACATATTTTCACATTTAAAAATTTCTAGAAAATTATCAGAAAAATGTATTGTTAATGTAACTTCATTTTTCTTTGTGTGCTTTCGTTCTTAAGCGCAAAAATTGAGTAACTGCACGTGAATGAAAATGAAAACAAAGGGGAGTTCTTGTCCTGCAGGACCCAACTTTCACGCTAAAAACTTTTGCATTTCTTAACTAGTCTTTGTTATTGTTTACTGTTCTTCTCTCTCTCCCTCTCTCTCAGTTCCTTCTCCAAAATGCAGAAAATTAAGTTCCCCTTCCCCGAAGCCAAAAAAACACCGAGCAGACAACACGCAGAGCCAAACAATAATTGAAATAAACACTTAAAAACTTTGACTGCAAAAGCACTTTCCCTGTTTTTCCCCCAGTCCTTGGCATTTGCCATTTTCCCTTTTTGTTTGCTTTTTCAAACTGTGGAAAATAGTTTGCCCGTGGCTGGCAGTTAAATTCCTCGAGACAGATTACAGATTTTGCCAAAAAACAAAGAAACAGATAAATGCGCGCAGTCGTGATTTAGAGACAGGATATAATTAAGTCATTGAAGCGTTTAGGCAAAAGTCAAATGGCAATATACATAGTACATGCACCGAAATGGCCACAAAAGCAAGTTCGCTTGCGGGACAAGTCCTTGTTTTTGTGGGCCAAGAGACCGCAGGCATTTGTTGTGTGTTTACATTTCGCACTCATTATGGCTTTAACCCCCAGGGCCCATGTGTTTTCTAATCTAGACCAGCGAGTTTGTCAATGTCAGATTGACAAATGGCATCTCTTTAGCCACACACACACACACACTGCTTAATTATTGCGTATAATTATGTGGGTTGGGCCTTAATCGGAAGGATATGCCAAAAAAGCATATCCCTTTAAAAGCATAAATCGAATTGCCAGGTTATCCCTTTCGGGCTTCCTTAGATAAATCACAAAATCCGTCATGGTCACTTTCTCAGCCTTGAAATAGGTCTTTAATTTAAAACAAATTCTTGTGGCTAAAAGGTATTTTAGTGAAGATATTAAAGAGTCTAAAAATAAATACTTAGTATATCTTTCAGACTCGTAAATTCCTGGCCATTACTTCCTTTCATCCCTTTTGACCTAGGCTCTCTTAAAAGCCTTTATCGAAATTAACCATCTCATTTTGTGCTCGAAATCGGTCACGGTCACTTGGCCTGCTTTTGTGACATTTCCTTTGGGCTTTAACCAGCCTGAAAATAAGATTTTAATTTAGCCCTACAAATTGTGGTTGCTTTCTTTATTATACTTTTTTTTTTTTTTGCCTCGCTAATTAATTTGATATTTTTTGTACGCAGCGCGTTTCCTGCGTTGCTAAATAGCAAAAATTAATGCCAAGGAAACACATTGCGCCCACCGCTCGTGGTGGGCGTGTCCCGATAACAAGGCGCTCGCAAATGGCTCGTAACATTTTGTTCCTCTTTCTGGGTCTTTTGTTCTTACTTAGTTTTTTTTTATGGACATTCCATGGGCTCAGGATAAAAAACAAAAAAAAAGGAAGGAGGCGGAAAAATTAATATCAATTTTCGAGCTTTGTCTAGGGCTAACAACCCTCTTTGTTGTTGGCCAGTGCTACTGCTACTGCTGCTGCTGCTGTTGACGTAGATTATAATCAAATGTATTCTGTTCCGTTCTGTGAATAATTTTCGTTGTTTTTTTATGCGCGCCTTGTGCGGTGTTTTTTTTTTATATTTTCATTGCGTGCCTTTGGGCGCTATGAATATATGTCCTTTTGGCCAGCTCCTGGCTATATTATATTAATAGCAATTACTCATAATTACTCGCTCTCTCTTTTTACGCTCAGGCTTGCTCTCTCTGTCTCTGTGTGTCTGAGTTTCCCTGCAATTAACTTGATTACAACAACAGTGACAGGATGAGTTTTCCCCCCCTGTCTAGGCGTTGCACTGACCCATGAAAAGGACTGCTGATTGTAAAGGAGTGGAAAAGTGAAAAGCGAAAGGTTGGCAAGCACATGCTTATAAATCACAGAAGCTCCTTAAGCTGCTCCTGGCTTTCCTTTCGTTTTTCACTCAAATTCAGTTAACCGCCTCGAGGGTCTGGGAACAAGCCCTCGTCGTCCTGTATCTGGGCAGGGCATCTCTGGAGTGCGCTACAAGTGAGGATATTATTTTTCGCTTTTCAGTGGCTCAAACACACACACACACACACTCCGACCGATAATAGAACATTTGGCCGCAAGACAAATTATTTCGAGGCCAACGGAAAAAGTAGAAAGCGGAATGTGCACTTGGCAAAAAAAAAGTTATATAAAATATAAAACCTTTTGCTTTCTTTTAGGTTTAAAATGTAAAGAATTTTAATGCAACAAGAATTGAAATTTATGAAAAAAATCCTACTTTATATTATTTTCTCCAAGTGAAGAGCACTCTCTTTACCTCTATTTCAGGCAACGCCCCTCAGGGCGACAATCATCATGTGTCAGCAACAGGAGGCGGATCCGTTGGTTTTTGATTCTGGCGGCCAAAGCGCGTTATTCCAACTGAATCCGAATCCGTACAAAATCCACCTCCGCTCCTGATGCTGCTGCGGGGCGTGTTTTTTCGTAATTGAAAAGCCAAAAGCGAAAAGCGCCAAAACGCCAAAGCCATAGCCAAAGCCAAAGTGAAAACTCAGCTACAAGTGGCGCCGAATGGGATATGTTTAGACGAGGAGCGAGTCAAGGACACTGAAGTTCCTCTGCTGATTGACAACATATTCAAAGCCAAATCATCGACTAATGCCGGTAACGACTGGCAATGGGGGGTGAGTGAGTCTGTGATGGTAGTGAAAATGTGCCAAGCCGTTGCGCCATGTGCGAAAATTAATTAACAAAATTGCGTTTTAAAAATGCTATGAGCGCCTTCTCTTTTTTCTTCACAAAAAAAAAAAAGGTTGCAATTACCGTTAATGAGTTTAATGCCAAAGGCGCCACCAAACGCATCACTCTCCTCCTTGACTTTCCTCCTAATGAGCGGGGGGAGCCCTTTTAGGTATCGCAAAAGTTTCGCAGGTTGTCTATTTTGATGTTTCCTCGCATTTTTTTTTTACTTGCTACCCCTTTTTTACTTGAAGCACTGAGAGAAAATAGGTTGCATAAAAAGTAAAAAAGTTCTTGTTTAAAAATAAACTTTTTCAATTTTAGGAGAGTATTTCTTAACTATATATTTTAATAAACAAGGCAGTTCTGTTCAAAAATTGTACAAAATGATTAATATATATTTTTATCGATAGCTATATCTTTACTTATTTTAAGATATAATATGCTTCTTTTGTTTCTAAATTATTGTGAAGATCTTAAACTTCAAAACAGAATAATTTCTTTCTAAACTAGATATATTTTCTCTCCTGTTAATTTTTTTCTACCCCTTTTCATTCGAGAGTTTCCCTCTTTTTTTTTTTTTGGAAAGGAAAATATTTTACTTTCCTTTGCACTTGACTTCACTTTGACTATGGGGTCATGTCAGGAAGAAAAGTGCACAAGACACGCAACAAGTCTTGGCCTGAACTTGGAACTTGGCCAAGCAGCAGCAGCAGCACCTTTGACGTGGCTTCTGGAAATTACCCTTTTTACGTGGCACATTAATTTCGGGCAGGTTCACTGGGCACTCTCAACCCCAAAAGCGAGCCAGAACGAACCGAGACCCGACCCATCGCCCACACATACTCAGAGAACCGTAACGTCTTCTTCTGACCCTTTTTTCACATTTGACCAGTTCATTGAAGCGTTTTTGATGTCAGGGGTCCTGGTTCTTTCTGTGCAAACTACTGTATTGCCATGGCTGCCACAAAGAGAACCCTAAATGCCCCGCAAACTGGCATTAATGACTACCGTAGCTTTGATTTCGACTTACTGTGTGCAGCAACAGCAGCAGCAGCTGTTTGCTCTTCTATCTTGCCAGAGATCTATCAGCCAACAGCCAATCAGCTTCCTAGCTCTACGGACTTTATTCTAGATTTTTTTCCCTTGCCGGATTTGTCTCAATTGGTAAATGGAAGCCAATTAGTGGCCGTGTGGCCGGGCTCTGTGTGGCCAAGTGTTAAATTAATTACCTAATGGCTGCACTCTTGGCCCCGATGGTTGGTTGGTCGGTTGGTTGGTTGGTTGGTGCAAAGTTTGCTTATTGAACTCTTAAATAAAATGCACATGCAACTCACTCGCACTATTTGCCATAGATATATCTGCTGCATGTCCTGTGTTTGTGTTGTTGTGTCTCACTTTGTGTGTGTGTGTTGACTTAATTATATTTGCAGTGAGGAAAAACGAAATTGCCGGTAATCAGAGCTCGAGAGTCGGTCGAACCAAGAGCCAAGTGCTGCACAAATAGCCAGTTCAGTTCAGTTCAGTTCAGGTCGGGGTCGGTTTGGTTCGCTTTGGGTCACAGGTCAAAAGGGGAGGAGGAGGAGGCTAAAGGCAAAGTGAAGCTCTGCCCATGACAATGGCTGAGCAAATATTAAACAGCCAGACAAACATGGTTGCATTTGTGCACTGTCGAAAACTATTAGAAATTTTGAAAGGAATTTGAGCAATTTATCAGATTTTTTGGAATTTTCAGCTTGACCTTAAGTCATTATTCCGGAAATTTTGATCTATTCTTCAATCTTTATCTAAGCTTTATCAAAAGTAGAGACTTTAAGTCGTTTTAAAAGTATCTAATACAAATTTTCCGGCACCCAACTCAGAGGAAAGAATATTTTTTAAATCTTTAGAAGCCAAATTCAGTGGAAATTTTCTATGTAAAACTTTTTGGCCTTGTTTTGTATCATTTTTTGAGGGATTCCAAGCCCCCGAATGATTTCTATCATTTTAAATAATATTTTCTCTGTGTGTGTGTGGTGGTCACCTCAACAAAATCTTGACTGGGCAAATCCAGTTATAAAAATGGCCAGTCTAAAGCAGTCAATGCAGCGAGACAACAAAACAGGAAGAAGATGATCCCCAAACGTATACGTAGAAGGTGTACCACGAAACGGGGTGTGTGTGTGTGTGTGCGAGAAATGTAAACTTAAATATTTTATGCCATTCAGGCGGCAAACACAAAGGCGGTGGCACAACAAAAATACAAATAAGAAAAAAATATATATATAAGAAAAGGAAGGAGAAGTGATGCCAGGTAAGTGCCGGTCGCACTGAAATAAAATTGCATACTTTATGGCACAGGATGCGGCAGCAAGAAGCTGGAGCAGCCAGGACCTAAGAAGCACGAAGCAAGGACTAAGGAGCCTTAGTCTGGCAGACGTCTTTGTCAGCAGGCAGGCAGGCTGTCCTGGCAGCGAAGAAATTCGATGAAATTTATTTACAGTTTAAAAAGTAGACAAGTGCCAAGGAGAGGAAAAGGATCCCGACTCCGACTCCGACTGCAATCGACTCTCGTGTGCGTGTCTGCCGGAGTTTATTTAAAATTCAATTATGGCACACAATTGCCGGGCTGCTTGCCACCACAATGCCAAATGAAGCGGGTTATTTTTCGGCACAAATAAGAACCCCCAAGATACTTATGGGACAAATTGAAATTGCGCCGCCTGCCCTGGAGCTTAAGTGTATTGAATAAGTATCGAAATTGCTTACCAAATAGTTTAGTTTATATATAAATTGTTCATCGATCCTTACCTGCAATAAGAGAGGAAAATAATTAGTCAGTAGAGTGCTTAGCTCTTGGCCTTTGCTTAAATCTAAAACATTTGACAATTACAACAATCTCTGGGTTATCTAGAGGCACACAATATATCAAATTTCATACGACAAATACTAGAGAGGTAGGTAGGGTGGTTTTTTCATTTTTAACATTTTTTTTTTTTTTTTGACAAATCATAAATAACGCAATAAATCAAATTATGCAAAGAGAGAGGGAAAGAGAGAAGATGAAGCAAGGTAATCGAAAAAAATATTTAACGAGCAATATAATTATTCTATGATACTCGGTATAGATTTTCCTTAATTCATTTAATGATGCACCGTTTTCAGGAAATTGCCAGGGATCATTTTTCAAGGTCTATTTTCGCCATCTAATTATAATTTATGTCACTGGCACACACACACACACACACAGACCGCCTAGAGATGTCTACTGGCGCTTATAATTTAAATATTCCCCCGGCTTTCGGTATCTGTTTCATCGTCGTCATCATCAGGAGGACATCGTCAGGCACAGGAGCTTGTCATTGTGACACCCGAAATCTTGTTAAAGAAATCTCAATTATCAACTTTTATTGATTTGCATAGCAAGCGGAAAGCCCGGAAAATGGTAAACAAGCCTCGCACAGAGCTCAATGCTATTTACGCTCCATTTTCCAAGACAGGGAGCACCAGCAGCAGAAAAAAAAATGCACGAAAACAATTACGATAAAAATGCGAACTCGGGGTCTACGTTCAGGTTCTGTATTCTTTTTTTTTTTTTCTGTCTTCCCCTGCAGGATGAATGGGCTTTGGTTAGGTAACCTGCCATGCGACAAGCTTTGAGCACGGATAAAAGCAAATTATGATAACAATAAAGATTTAACTAGGGAGGAGTCCTCGGTCGGTCGGTCGGTCTGTCGGTTGGTGGCTCAAGTGGATCGGATAGAAGGTTGGGTGGCCGCTTCTCCTGTCAAGTGGCATTGCCATGGCCATGCCATTGAGGAATCGACGCCACAAAAGGACGGCAGCTAGAAGCAGGGACAATTTAAATAGACATTTATCTTGTGCCACACACACACACATACACCCACGACACACACACATACACGTGCCGGTGCCTATAACAAAATTACAGCGAATGCGGCTGATCCATGACGATAATATGGGAATCCCCCACTTTGGCATTGATGATGCGAGCAAGGATAGCGAACGGGAAAGCTAAGGGAGGAGGTTGAACCAACAGGCATTCTGGGGGTTTGCCTACACAGAGAAATAATACGAGTAGTAGGTAAGAGTTTCTAAATTACAAATTCGAAAAAATATTAAGTCTATTTATTAAGATTCAAAAATCTGTGATTTAAAATAATTATTTCAAGCAAATAGCTAGCAAATTTAAAAACATTTAATTTTTATGAATTATTTGTAATATTAAGTTTGTTAATTTTTTTAATTGAAAATATTATTCATTAAATTTTGGTTTCCATTAAATAATTTTTAAACCAATTTTTAATTCTATTTATTAAATTATCTTTTGTTTTTATCTCTGTATTCGTTTTGTTTGATTTTATTTATGCAACAAGAACAACAACAACAACCGCAGAATTTTCTCACTGCCATTTTCATAGGCTTGCCTATTTCTACTTTTTGTTTTGTTTTCTTTTCGCTTCGGTTTTCTTCTTTTTGTTCTTCCTTTATTATTTTCTTTATAATTTTTTGGCTTGGCAAATGTTTTTCAAAGCATAAAAATACTTTTACATTAACTTGTTTCAACACACACACACACACTCAAACCAAAAGTTGTAGAACATTTTTGGGTTTGCTTTTAACGCTCAACGACTTTTGTGCCGAAGAAAAACAGCAAGTTGCTGCGGAAAACTCCGAGAAGCAACAGCAGCAGCAACACCAACAACAGCAATAATAATCATAACAACAAAGCCGTGTGGCAAAGTGTGTGTTTATGTGCGGAATTCCCTTTCTTTACTTGGGGTGGGTTGGAAAAACCCCAAAAAAGAAAGTTACCCTGTCTATCGGCTATATCAACATCATTTGCGTTAAGTGGAGAGAAAAAAGCAGAAGAAAAAAAAGTTGGAACATTTACGATTTGCCTAATGCGTTTGACTATCTATCAACCACAAAAAATACAACAAAAAAAATTAAATAAAGAAACCCAGGCTAGCCTATTAAATTGCAATAAAGAAAATTCTTGGCTGGCTGCCAAAAATCGGAGTAAAGCAACAGTTAACCAGATTTTTGGCTCGCCTAATTGGCTGCCTGTTGTTTGTTGTTGTCTGCCCGCAGGACCCAACAAAAAAAGTAGCAAAAACAAAAACAGGACAAGGGAAAAGAGCAAAAAACTGTTGCATACTTCGGGGGAAAGGAGCAGCCCTAATAACATTTGCCGATAATATGTCCGTGTGCCAAGTGTGTGTGTGTGTGTTTGTGTAGGGCAGAAATAAATAAAATACTTTTTTCAGAAGAAGCAACTCTCTTCTTACGTGCTGGGGATTCTTCTTTTTGTCTAGGACACAAAAAAAAAGGACCTCAACAGGAGCATAGATTTCGGCATATCGATAGCAAGCGTATTGCATATTTGCTTTTGAGCTCTCTCTCTCCCCCAAACTGAAGCTGAACACTTTTATGGCTTCTGGGCAAAATTTATGATTTCCCCTGCTCGTTCTTGGTTCTCTTTCTCCTGCTCCTTTGTTAAAAAAGGATTTCGTTTTGTACAGCTCGTTACCTGACTCTCCCACCCGGGAGCCCACCTCTTTCCTCTGTGTGTACGCCACAATTTAAGCGCTTTAAAATTTGCATGAAAATCAAAGAGGCAAAAGGAGGCAGCAGGAGCAACAGCAGGATGAAATTATGGCAATTAAAACAAATTAACTGAGTGAACACAAAAGCGTTTCGAAAATCTCCGGGTATCAAAGTTCAAAAGCCTAGGCCTGCCCTGCCGATATATTGTACATGGAAAGTTAACTAAACAAAATACTAATGAACTTCGTATAGACCGTCAGGCCAAAGCAAAACAAATACTCTCTGCTTTCAGAAGTAGCTTCGGGGGGAAATTGATTTGCATAGCAACCGGAGCATGTGGCATAGTCTGCCAAATCGCAAGACACTCGCTAAGCAGTTTAACTATTTAGGGCAACGACTTCAACTCAAGCATTGACTCGGGTACAGAGAGCTGTTCAATTGGACAATTTCTAGCTGGTTTTTGGAGGTTTTCAGGGGTTGAAAGGGGTTTAAGAATCTGAGACAGTAATTTTCCTTAAAATAAAGATCTAGTATACCTTTCTATGATGAATTAGCTCATTCTTCCCTCCCTTTTACCTTGGAATCACTCCTAAAACATATGTTTTTTAAGGGCTTCTTCAACTAAGTCTTAGATACTTTTATATCTTATAAATCCAAGACAGAATCCTTAATAAAAGACAGCACTGTTTAAGCCAAGCAGCCAAAGCATCTTGCTGTGGCTCTGACTGTGAGGCACATGGCCATGGCAACTACAATTTGAGGAGCACGCCGCAGGCTGAAGTGTCAAAGACATGGCCATCACATCACAGGCTCGTCGGGCTACACAAATGTTGACAAGCTAATGAAATGTGAGGCCCCCAAAATTGATACACTCCGCCCCGAAGATGATGATGATGATGATGAACTCGGAACTGAAACTCGGCAGAGGCAAAGGCAGAGGCCATAACTCCCACTTGAGCTTGGAATCCTTGGACCAATTGACAGTGAAAAGGAGTCCCTGGCGACCGTTTTGGACCGTGGGGGACCCAGTGCTAAATTGTTGCTTAGACATTCGGTTATGCAAATCGAAATTATAATGAAATCAACAATGGGAAACGAGACAGAGCTGCCGCCTGGCAGCTCACGAATTTCTTGAAAATTGATTGATGAAGAGGCAGAGGCCCAGGTACTTGGAAAATAGCTAGAAATTAGCATATAACAAATGAGTGAAGGGTGATTTTTCATGAAAGAAGAGAGTATTTAAAGAGTATTTATTTCATTTTCTGTTGCTCCCATTAAAACTACTAAAGGAAAGACGACACGTAACACACAACAACCAGAAGCTCAACCATAATTTACTCCAGGTGAAGTTTCAATTTATTTTTGCTCCGATGATACTTTATGGCCCCAAACACACGTTCAAATTGGACCTCAAACGGAGGCATAAAATGTGCGATGAATCGGCTGTATCGGCGTGTATATCATGCCTCAAGGAGAATCGATTCGAAACTGAATTCCAAAACAATTTACCGGGGACAGAGAAGGCCCCAAAGACATGAGTGGTAAATCACATCAATATGTAACTCAGTCAGCAGTCGCAGGATCCCAGTATCCAGCAGGCAGTACCCGGTACCCTAGGACGCAAAACTTGAGCAAAGTGGAGCAAAAACAGATGGCAAAGATGTTTATCTAAGAGCAATGGTCGTCCCGGAATCGTTTCCTCTCCGGTCGGACGGTTGGCCTGTCTACTCTCTCCTCCTTTTCCACTTTTCCACCATCCCAGCGATTTGCTATGCAATTTTACACACTTGACCATTAAACGTAGCCATTGGGAGCAGTTTGCATAGCAATGAAGCAGGGACAGTGAGGAGCAGCAGGTCCTGCTTCGAGGTCTGAATAGAAAAGCAAGCCATATAGTCGGGTCAACTTGATGAAGTATGAATGATTACGTCAGACCATGGAGGAGCACACACCACACACACACACAGAGGGCTCAGCTCAACTCAGCTCAGCTTCAGGAGGATGTGGATGATGATGCGATGGCTAACCGCATTGAGGAGGTGTGTAGTTGACTGTAAAAACTTCAATGAATAAATTTTTCTCTCCTTCGGAGGTGGCCGTAAAAAGCATAAATATAACTCAGACAGCCGGCAGTCACACTTCGACTTTTGGGTTGTGGAAAAGTCAAAGGAGGAGCAGGAGAAGGACGAGAAATAGTAGCAGAGTAAATTGATCGAAATGAAAATGCTCATAAATTTGCATACGATGGTCCAAATATTGTAATTGAGCGATGGAATTTATGGGCCAGCTGATAAAAAGTGAAACAATTCAAATCCCAGGTACCTATCTGAAGGTACACACAAGAAAAGGTGAAAGGGTCAAGCTTTGGGGAAAAGGTATAAACGGGATATTTAACGAAGAAAGCGGCACTGACAGAAATACTTTTAGAAATTAGGGAATTAGTAACTTTAAAATAAATAAATTAAGAAGAAATTTGGTAACAAAATTAATTTAACAATTACTTCATTATTGCTTTTAATATTACCTCAAGTTAAAATATTAAAATTAAAATTTAAAAAATAGGAATTTAACAAATTTCTTATTTTTTTCAAAGGTTTTCTTTATTTTTATAGTAATCTTAATAAAATATTTAACATATTTAATATTTCTTAATACATAAAATCATAAAACAATACATTTAATAAAATAAATTAAAATTAAACATAAACATAATCAATATAAACTTAAAATAAACCCATCAACCAACCCTTTTTCGCTCGGTGCAACCTTCCATTTAGACCATTAAAGACCACCTTCAAATTAAATAAGGGGAAACCCCGTATTTCTCTCTTAAACCCCCTACCATCTCAACCCCCCCTGAAGCCTCTCCCGACACTTGACGATTTGTCATGTTGACACAATAAAACGTCACAAGAAAAAGCTCCGAAGCCACCAGTAGGAAGCCCAAGCACAAACGAGAAAAAATGCCAAGTAGATTCTATGGAATTATGACAAACTGTCTCGAAAATGCTGAAAATACTGTTAACGTTTTGGTTCGGACAAAGCAAGGAGAACGGCAGTGGGAAATAGTATAGAAGGAAAAAAATTATATGAACTGCAGTTCGGCTTTTGTTGCCACCGAACAACGTGGCGTATGAGCAATGTCTGTTGATGAGAATGATGAAACAGCAGAAAATATGCCAGGGCAAAAAAAGGGGGGGTGTGTCTTCGGGTCGTCCATGCAAATACAATGAACTTGAGTGGAAAGTGGAGTCGCTTTTGCTGGTCTGCCTGCTCTGCCTGCCTTCTGCATTTATGAGCATAAAAAATTGGCGCCGCATTTACACAGACAATCAAGCGCAGTCTTTGGCTTTTTTCCGGATGCTAGAGGAAAAATCACTTGAAAGGCGACAATAGCCAGGGCTTTTTTTTTCTATTTTTGTTCCTCTGACTGCCTGGCCTGCCTGGGAAATTGCACAACTCATCAAAAGTCTGCCTTCTGGCTGGCATTTTGCATTTATGCATATAAAACTAGCGGAAAATTTGATGTTGATGTTGACGTCAAGGTGACAATTGTTCTCTCGGCAACCCCAACTCTCAACTGCATTTAATCAGGCTCAACTTCGTTAGCTCCCAGAGAGCAGGCAGGGCCACAAATTAGGCATTAGCATGTGTTCTCTTATTTGAAAATAAAATATTTATCACACTGCATAATTCAGGGCACTCAAATTTTAGCAAACTTTTACCCTGACACACATTATTCTACACGTTTTGCGCGCAGCTCTACAATAATAATTAGACGGAAGAAGGTGGGGAGCCTGTGGATATTAATCAGCCCCGAGAAGTGTGCTATGCAAACACGAAAAACTTTGCCCTCGGAAAACTTATTTTTGAACAAATTAATTTCTCAGGCAGCTGCTGCTGCTGTTGCTGCTGCTGCTGCTCGATGTTTGCCCAACTCTAGTTAATGAAATCACTTGCAGCCTCTCTCTTTCTCAGATTGCGAGTGTGTAAATTTGGTTAACTGCCAAGTTGAGCTAACATTATGTCTGGCATCGATGCAGGTACTACCTTCTACGGCTGGCTACCTGCACCTTTTAAACATTTATAAAATTTTTGGAAAGATTTCTTTTTCAACTCTGGCTGTGTGCGTTGTGCGAGTGCAATTTCCAGCTGCCAGACGCAGAATTTCCCCTGCTCAGCCACATATATCACAAGCTGCGGGCAACCGAGCACGAAAATTCCCCCCCAAAAAAAAAAAAAAAAAAAAAAAAACATCTACCAACATTTCCACACACGTATGGAAATGATGTCTGGACTGACTGGCTCATGGGCTCGCCCGGTAATGTAAAACGTAGCAAATTGAGTTCATTTCGCTGACGGACTCCTGGCAAGCAGAACTTATCATTAGTATCGCTTTTCAGCGCACCCGTGCCGCATGCCGAATGAACCAAGGATCATATATACACACACGCACGCATCCTTTTGGGCCAGGAATACCGAGGTATCCTGGCATAGGAATAGGCGACGAGGCATGCACGCCGTCCTGGCGCACGTAAACATGTAATAATTACTTGGTTCTAGGTGTTTTCAACTCACTTTACTCCGCTAAAAGTTGCGGCGAAACTTTTCAGGCGGAACAAGCTAGGCAAGACACTGAGAGAAATTAGTAACTGAAGGAGGAGTAATTAATATTAGAGGATTTCCTTGAAGTTCAAGGTGTATTGCTGAGAATTTTTTTTAGGAAAGAGAAACCAAGCAGTTCTTAAGTTACTAAGGAGTTACATATCTTAGGAATATATATTTAAGAATTATATTTAAGAATCTATTTTAAAGAAACCTTCTTTACAGTGTGTCCTTGAGAGTATACACCTTGTTCTCAAATATCAGTTGAAATGTATTAATTACTCATTTAAAACCCAAAGAACATGGTTCCTTTTAGTATCCCTAAAATATAAGAAGTATAATATTTATAATTACTTTCTTAAAGACTGTAATTATTTACTAAGGCCAAGCTTTTCAGCTCAGTGCAATAGGTAAGGCGAGTCCTGGTCCTGACCCTGCTAAGCGAGTATTAGTGGAAATTTAATATTGCAATTAATACAGCAACAAAGTGTGCATTGCATATTAATAAGTTAGTTTGTCGCTTCCAGTTTGAGTGAGTGAGTGCCCGGTTTGGCTTGGGTTCACATGTGGGGGGTAGCTCTATGCCAGTAGTTTTCCCCAGTTTCCCTAGTTTCCTAGTTTGCTCCTGCTCGGTGTGTGTGTGTGTGTGTGTGTGTGTGCTCGGTGGATTAGTGCACTGGAGGGCAAACATTCTGCGCTCGTAAAAGCCAAAGTTACAACCCCGCAAGTTGGCTTTTTTGGTAAGGGGACGGGTGAGGGCTAAAACAAGGGCAGGGCACGTCGCTTTTAATGGCCTCAGTGTTCAGTTCAGTCACTCATTCCGGCGCACATTCAATATTCATATTCATATTCGTACACTTCTCCTCCTACTGGCTGCTGGTCGCCGCATTTAAGCTTTTAATGATTTCGGAACAAAGTTCTGGCCAAAAACCAGCAGCAGCAGCAGAAAAAATATAATAGTGGTAGTAGTAATTTAAGGGGGAAAGGGAAAAACGAAAAAGCGCCATTGGATGCAAAAACTTTTCTCTTAATGCGCTTAGCCGTGGCCGTTTAACTGCAAACTTAATTCGCAGCTACACACACATTTTTACTACTCTTTTTTTTTATTTTTAATATTATTTTTTTTAGAGATCTTCTTTCACACGCCGCACCATTCAAAAGGAAATCTGGCATTTTTTTTATGGCTGCGCAGCGCGTTGGCGACAAAAACTATTTGTGCAAACAACAAAGAAAACTTGCGCTGGCAAAAAGGAAAATCATCATCATCATCATCGGGACCAGGAGCAGCTCCAACTAGACAACTACAAAAGCGCAACAAAAGCAATTTAAATTTAGCCAGCGGCATTGCCAAGGAATACTGCAGGAATACTGGAGAATATACTACTCTGGAAGAGGGAACGTTGTCCGAGCGAACAAATTTCATTTCATTGCCGAGCGCGAAAACGTTTTTAGTCATAACTTTTTAATTTGTTTGTCAGCGACAGGCGGAGGAGAATCCTCCAAGCTCAAAATCAGACCAAGACACGCGTACAGTGGGCCTGCGAATAATTAATTTAATTAAGAGTAAAAAAAAGACTGACAGTTGAGCAGTTAAATAACTGAAACTCACTTGGTTTATAGCTATATTTAATAGAAAAAAATCTGGGAAAAAATATGAAAGAATCATATGAAGTTTCTACATTCAAAGAGAGTTCTTTCTATATCCACTTCAAGACCTATTTTTCGCTTTGATTAGGCCACTCTTATGAGCCCCAAAAAGTGTGCTATGAAAATCGATTGAGGGAGCCGGATAAATCATAACAATGCTTTGTCCCGTGTCCTGTTTGTCCTTCGACCAAGTCCAAGCCAGCCGAAAAAACCCCCTGCTGCTGCTGCTGATGCTGCCTAGCCTTTTGATCAATGCAAAAATGCTTGGTGTACATGTCTCTGGGGTTGATTTATCTATTTACCCGGCAGCCTCGTCATCAGGGATACCAGGCAGGACTCTCCCCCCTTTTTTCTAGCTGTCAATATTTAAAACGTTGTCCTATTTCGGAGCACGCAGCTGCTGCTGCTGTCCCCTCTCCTCACTGGTGCTGCTGCCTGCCTGCGTGCTTAACAAGAGTTTATTGAATTTTATTTTCTCATCTCAATTTGATGCAAGCACGAAGCAATTCCTTTTTTCGCCTGCCCTCACTTATTTCGGGCAACATATTGCTTGTCCCATTTCTTGACACACTTTTTTTGGGAGGGGAACGACTTTATCTTTGCTGCATTTAAATTTCAAATTTATTTTATTGCCGGACAACCCCTGGAGCAAAAATAATTGAAATTTTGTAGTTGAAAAACACTTTTTTGCGCGCTTGTAAATCGCTTATTATAAAATAAAATACAAAAAAAAAAATGCTGTTATAAATTTCAACGCGAAGAAAACTTTTTCAACGTGTTCCAAGGTTCCCAGTCAAGTTTTTCGATTACGGATTAATGTAATTTTTTCCTCTCACATCTATATATACATATTTTTTTTATTATTATTTTGTTGATTCTGTTCCCCAGCAAAAGACTGGGGGTCACTTTGCTCATCTAGTTTGTTTGACTTGCCGGCGTGCGCGGCTTGAAAGTTTGATGAATTTTTAAATTTAAAAAGTTTATTTGTGCGTTTGTAAGTTGGCCGAGGGCCGGCTGGATCTCTCTCTCTCTCTGAGCTTCCAGCTTCCAGCTTATTATTTATATTATTAGAAGTGCAGGCTGACTGACTTCGACACTTCAAAGCGAGTTCCGCGCGACACTTGAGCGAAACATGTTTATTTCTATTTCCCCCCGAGAGTCTGGCCTAATTTGAAAAATTTTCTATTTACCCAAACACAGAGAGTGGAATCTTTCATGTTTCACTGTCAATATCCTTGTTTATCCTGCGGTTTTTGTGGTGCTTTATTAGCACCTTGGGGTTGTTTGTCGCCGGCTTTCAGTTTCAGTTTCAGTTACGGTTTCAGTTTTATTTGCTTAGGCAGTTCACTGCTGCTGCTGCTGCTGTTTCCGTGGAAAATATTTGCCAACAATGGGAATTACAGGTGGAAATTGGAAAAGCGGTTGTGTCATACAAATACGCAAATAATACTCCGATACAAATGAATTTAATTTGAATATACAACTGAGCCGTAGTATGCCGTTTTTGTGTGCTTGAAACAATAATAATTACACAGCAGGAGCATCGAGGCGAAAACTATTTAATCACAAAATATTTTCATGTCCGACTGCAGATCGAAAATGAAACAAATGCAAATCAAACGATTTAAATAAATGTGGGCGGGTTTTCTGCCACCGTCAGGTGTCCGTATGTTAAACAAAATCAATTACAGATAATTTAACGTGGCCCGGTGGAATGTGGGGGTAAAAGGTCCTTATAATAGAGTCATTTAAGTACAGTTTAAACATTAATGAGAGGACGGGGATCGAAGGGTGTTGTGGTAATTGCAGGCAGCTCCTTGCTGGCCGCGATAAATCGATAATAAATGTGGCAGACCCGTTCCGTAGAATAACAAACAGAGCACACATACGCACCGTGGACACCCGACACGTCGGACACTCGGACACCTAACACAAAGGACACAGGATACGGGGGCGATACACGACACTGGCCACAGTGGTGGAAACAACTGGGGAAATACAACTGAAAGAGGAGCAAAGGGTCACAACACACAACTGGCCGTTCTATTGCCATTCTCCAGTGGGTGGTTTAAAAAAAAAAAATTCCAGTAGGTTGCAGCTTGCGCCAACAAATTGCAGCGACATTTTCAACGCCCACTAATCAATATGGGGGACATGTGGCCAGGCGAAGGACCAAGTCCAGCCGGAAAAGTTGGCGGGGACAAAGTGTAAGTGCTGGCCAAACAATTGCGGTTAATGTCCGCCTGCAACGCGATAGTTATGACTGATAAAATAATAAACCCAGTCGAGCTTGCTCGTTTTTCTCCTTTTTTTTTTTAAAGCAAAAACCCCATTTTTTGTTGGCCTTCAGGAGTTTCCACAAAGTTGAGATTGAGTCCATAAATTCGTGCTGAATTTATATAGAAACCCGATCGGCTGGGAGGACCTCATTTGTATGCTGGTCAGCTGGCCGAGCGGTTGCACATTATTTTATTACGCGCAATTGACTCACACAACCCAAAAAGAAGGAAAAAATAAGGGATCCTTTGGCCGGACGTGGGCCAATAAAAAAGCACAAGTGAAGGATAAAAGGAGCTCCAACGGCATGAACCCTATATTCATATATAATTTTATTTAATTGGCATTTAATTGTCTTTCAATTCACACCCTAACAAGGCAGGGCAGAAAAAGGGAAAGGAAATCCTTCAAGGAAAGAAGTTTTGCTCTAAGAATTATTATGCTACATGTTTTTAAAGGTAACTTTGATTCTTGTAGCTTTATTCTTGGAATTTTAATTTAATATATTATTTTTTATAGAAACTTAGGTGCAATTTTCCCCTACAAGTATCGTTTCCCCTAGTGTAGAAAGTATTTGCCATATCTAAGTTATGGTTTAAATAAGATATTAGTTAATTTTATATAAAGGATTCATGAACGACGCAAGAACGATTCTTAGAATTGTGAGGCAAAAGTACAAAATAGATTAAAAGATACATTCTTCCTAGAGTAAAAAATATAAGAATTATCAAGTAGGTGTCAGAGTTATTATATCTAACTTAAGGTTCTTTCTCTAAATTCTAAAATAACAAAAGCTAATATATACAACATTCAGGATTACAACAGCAAATGAGAAAATTCTACACAAATTCTACATTGGTGAGTGATGAAAAATCCAGAGAGAGAGAGATAGTGTTAGTTTTTCACAAAAAACGGCAGGCAAAGCGGGAGAGTTAGTTAGTTTTAAAAAGGGGAAGAAGAGAGTTAATCTATATGGATGAAGGAGGAGAGAGAGAGAGTTGTTTTCAAAGCGTTTTCATTTTTTTTCATTTTCTTTTTTAGTGAACACACAAACCTTTTTAGGAGAAGATAAGTGTAGTGAAGTTGGCGATGGCATAGAACAATCAGAAGATGCAGAACTGCAGCCGCTGCTGGCGCTGCTGCAACCCCGAACGCTGGCCAGGATCAGGGGTGCCGGACCCAATATGGAGGCGGCAACCTCCTGGTGCTGATGCTGGTGGTACTGATGTTGGCCAGCGTTTGGGATTCCATGACCGCCGGCTGCCAGCGGCTGCTCTTTAGTAGTAGTGGTAGTAGTTCTAGTTACGGCTGATAGATTAACTGTATTATTTACATTGTTGGTCGGTGTGGTGGCCGCCGAAGTGGGCGTGGCCGGTATGATCGTCGGAATGATCGTCAGCGGTGTGCTCGGCGCCGCGAAGAATTGCGCCGGCACGGAGATGGGCACTGGACCCACAGCACCCACTGCTGCCACTGTTGCCGCCGACGGTTTGGTGGGCGTCACCGGGACACTGTTCACCTGCAGTTGCATGTATGTCTGCAGCATGGCCTGAGCTTGAGCCTGAGCCTGGGCTTGGGCCTGGGCCTGAGCCTGAGCTTGGGCTTGGTAGTGGAACTGCTGTTGCATTTGCTGCTGATGTTGCTGCGCCTGCTGCTGTTGCTGTTGCGCCTGCTGCTGCTGCTGTTGGGCGGCAATGGCTGCCACTTGCTGGTGGAACACTGCCGCCTGATGCTGCTGCTGCTGCTGATGCTGGTGCTGCACCTGCATGGCCTGATAGGGATGCACCTGCGGCTGTTGCTGCTGCTGCTGCGGATGCGGATGCTGATGCGGATGTGGAGGATGCGGATGCGTGGACGGCGGTGCGTGCAACAATTGCATTTGCTGTGCGTGGTGGGTTCAGGTTCAGATTATTTGTTGTATTTGGTTTTATGGTCTGGGTTTTCAGTTTGGTTTTTGAATTGGTATTTCTTGTATTTCTTTTATTTCTCTTCTTTTTTTCACAACAAAATAATACAAAAATAAAGTCACAACAAACTGAAAAGTTTAGTGTGTTGAGTGGTGGGGAGTCCTCTGTAAGGTTACCCAAGACCCGTGATCCATTCAGATACAATATTGTGTGGAATTGGAATTGAAAGGTTGTAAGAACTATTTAATTTTCTTTAACATTTTGTTAATTAATAATTAATAATAAAAATATACACAAAAACTAAGCTTTATCTGCAATAAAAACACCTGTTTCTATTCCAATTCCACATAAACATATCCGAATCAATAGGTTTGAGTTCAGAAACACTGCGTTTAAGGGTTGTGGAGCTGGAGAATAAAAGTTTTTTGGGCTACAGGAAGTGATTTAAAAGTGGCATCTTAGATAGAGTCAGCAGAAAAAGGCAGGTGAGAGATAGTTAGAGAGAGAGACAGTGGGCACAGAGCTGAGCTTAGCGAGCGCTACCAGTGGATAGTTAAAACTACAATTGGAACCAGAAATAGAATCATTAAGATAGAGATGGGAACAGAGGCAGAGATAGAGACAAGAGACAGAACAGACACAGAGGCAGAGAGAGGCACAGAGATTTTCTTGTTCAATTTCAAAAGATCTAGGCCCTCCTCTCACACAATTTGGCCACAAATGCGAAAGAAGTGAGGCAGAAGCAAAGAAGTCGAGAAAGTTTTTCATTTTTTACTCGTGGCCAAATCATGTGTTTGGCTTTTAATTAGATTTTAATGTCAATGGCTCTTGGCAACCTAAAACACAACCTAAAAATAAACCATATATACAAGGTGTTAAGTGATCATTAAAACTAAAACTAAAACCAAATCAACTCAAGATCTAAAATATTTACAACTTAGAAGTAAATAAAGCCAGCACCATTGACACATTTTAGATCTATTTGAAATTGATCGAAAGTTATATTTTGATATATTTATAGATAGATTAATAATGGCAGATAGATTTAGAGAGAGATGAGAGAGAGAGAGAGAGAGGTAACCAAAAAAATCAAGTTTAGTACTTGGCTTTTTGCATAGTAAACTGTACAAGTTTCATATATATTTTTGCATTTTATATAGTTGGATATGGGTAGTTATGGCCTCGATCAAGATAGATATGTGGTTCCTAACACTGATTTCGAATTAGGTATTATTATATATTCTTTTTGTTTTTCTGGTGATAATTTTGCGAATTCTAATTCTTGATATCTTGATGCTTTTTGTGCGGTTTACTCGGTAATCTTTGGGCTGATTTTAGGATCGGATTTCTTTTGGGCGGCGCTTACCATGATTAAATCTTGTATAGGGGAACACTCGGCCGAATCGGTGGCAGCGATCTCGCTCTTTACCGTTGTCGCTGCTGTTGTGGGCGGCGTGGGCGTGGGCGTGGGCGGTGTGGGTGTGAGCGTGGGCGTTGTGGGCGTGGCAGGGGCGTTGGCGCTGGCGGCGAGCGACGCTTGAGAGCTGCTGCTGATACTGAGCGCTGCAATCGCTGCTGACGCCGTGGTTTCTGTTAACGCGGCAATGATGACAGTTTTATTGGCAACAAATGTTGATTAAAAATCTCCTCCGCTTCGTGTTTGTTGTTATTTTTAGCACTTGATTTTATCTCGTATTTGTTTGAGTGTTTTTTTTAAGCTTTTTCTTGTATTTTGATTGAATTCTTTTTTGGCGCGTTTCGAAGTTTTTTGATTATCGTTACTTTTTTGGTATTTTCTTGACGGGTGGTTTTTTTTTTAAGTTTGGGGGATAATTGCACAGGATTTGATTTGTGTGTGTTTTGGTGAATATATAATATTTTTTTTATATATATGAGCTCTGTTTGCTGTTATCTATATATCGAATATAATGCCAATTGAATTAGTTTTCGATGTTCTTGCTAAGAATATGCGCTATAATGCCAATTGTGTGTCGTTAAGCTTTACGCGAATTGTTGCTACGATAAGTCGATGGACAGGAAAAAATATAGAGCACGTAACCACTATAGCTATCTGATTTTGAGCGTATTTTATGCGTTAATATTTTCTATAATGTACGATATATATCACTACTATCTTAGACGAGATTGATTGTAAATAAGTGTGTATAGAGATTTGAAAACCGCTTCGAAGATTGTTTAAAGTTCGGATTGATTGTAGGTCGATTGATTGTAGATTGTTTAGGATTAAGTCTCGAAGTTTTTACCAAGAGGAGAATTGGTTGTTGTCGCTAGAGATTGTCGTAGAATATAGAGGTTCGATTTAGGATCTGTAAAGTGTGCTAAAAGCTAGCAAAAGTTCTTTATAAATATATGCCGTACAGATACAGTAGAGATGTATATATATAAATCCTATATTGTCAGAGTCAGTAGCTGCTGATCTGATCTGATCTGATGTGTATATATATGAAATACGCTAATTTCGTGTGATTGTCAAAACGCGATTTCTTGTCGATCGAGGCATTGATTTGACCCGGCGATCCCCCAAAAACTCCCTTAAAATCTTAAAGCCCCGTCTTACCTTAAGCTACTTGTGATTGAAAGAGAGAGAGAGAGAGTGATTCGAGATTGAGATTGGGTCTCTGATTGACGCTGCTTGCTTAGAACCTACAAATTAACTCTACACGCCTCGTTACAACCGATATTTTAAGTCAGTATGCATAGACAATTAATGATTCTATTTTAAATTTTTTGTGTTGGACAAACACTAATTCGAATTGCAATATCGAGGGGTTTATTTATTTTATACACATCTAATTCATTTCTGGCTTTTCTGTTTGATTTTTCTCATCGTTTGCCCTCTGTCCCCTTTGATGCGCTGATTGATTGATATGTTGCTCTACTTAAAACGGGTTGATTTCGCTCTTTTGTAAATATTTATACTTAATTTTCGATTTAACAACCTTTATTCGCGCGGTTATCCCTCCACCTAGCTATCGGGCTATCACCTTTTTCCTATCCTTTTATCGCCCTTCGGATTTCCCTTTGTGGTTACCTTTGTTAATTGATTTTCTCCCTTCCGCAAAAAACAGCACTCTTTAAATTACGCTCAAAATTAACAACCGAACATACAAATATATATAGATATATGTTGGATATATATGTATATATAAATTTATATAAAATTCACAATTCTTCTCTTTGATTTCTCGTGTAAATATCTTCTGCAAATCTTCGATTACACTTAATTCGAATAAATATAATTTAAAATACTGTTCTGTATCGACTGAAATTCTTCAGATTTTCTTGATTTTTTAGCAACAATTCACCACTTTTATCTTTTCTTTTCCTGCTTCTCGTTTTGTGCCTTTCTGTGTGATTTCTTTGTGTTTACTTAATATTTTGTTGTCTTTTGGGTTTGATTTTGATTTTTTAATGGTTTCTGTTTGATGACTGATGGGTTTCTTGGGGGCGGGTTTTGGGGTTTGGAGAGGGATTTTCGGATTTTGGGCCTAGAAAAATACCAGGGAACTCTTTCGCTTTGATTTCTTTGTTGATATATATTTATACTGGGCTTGTGTCCTGCATTTCTATTTCAGTTTCTGATTGCTGGTCAAGAGATGACAGAGAATTTGTGTGATTATTTTTCACCTTGTGAGGTATAAATGAAAATTGAATGTTTTTTTTGTAAAGGTAAATCAAATGAAAAGCTCTTCACAAATAAATTGATAACATTTTGGAATTTATTTATACATTTTTGTGTCGTTTTTTTGCCAATTCAAATCCAAACATGAAAGCTCCAAAAAATAGCAAAATATATTGTAGAAATTGGAAACCAAATGAAGTGAATAACAATTAAACACAAACGAATGGATAATAGTTATATGCACAAAATAAGAAACAACAAAAAAGAACGAGACACAATGGGCATGAATATTTAATAATAATTTGCTCTTATTACCAATTAAGTGTCGAGTCAGAGTCGGTTGAAGTTTTGGATGAAGAGTGAAGAAGAGTTTTTGTTTTTTGTTTTTGTTTTCAATAAATATTTGTTTCTTTTTTGTTTTCGTTAAGTTGCGGAGACTTGTAATTATGGCTCTGGAACAAAAGCAGTAAAAAAAAGAACCAATAATTGTATGGAATATTTTTCGTTTTTGCTCATATAATATTTTGTGCTCTCCTCTCTCCCTGTGTAAATAATTTAATTCTTTTTCTTTTTTTATTGTTGTGTTGTGAAAAAACACGTTTTTTGAAGCTTCTCTGAGACTCTCTCTCTGATTCTGATTAACACACGCACGAAATTTCTTTGGCTTTACCGGTTTCTGTTTTTTACTTTTTTGTTTTTTGTTGTTGAGTCACACTTTGGCTTGGTGCAAAAAAAAGAAATAATACAAGAAGTGGAAATTTCAGGTAAGGAACGAAGCGAGAGTTCAAGCCCATGGATGGCCGCGTGGGCCAGGCCAAGTGCGAGAACAGCAGACGTGTAATTACAACAATAAAAATAAACTACGGGAATTATTCGGATGCGTACTTAGCAGTGGCAATAGCAATAGCAATGGCAATAGCGACAAGTGGCCAAGAGAGGAGTCGAGTCGCTGAGCTGAACTGAGCTGTGTGTGCGGCCTATTGGAACGCTCTTGGCCATAAGGTTTTATGGCCAGAAGAAGTCGGCTACGTCTGCGTTTTTTTTCTCTCCTCTTTCTTTTTATTTTTCGCCTGCTATTTTTCTGTGTTTTTTGTTTTGCTTTGCTTTTATTTTAGCCTCTCTGCCTTTACTCTGTTTCTTTCTTTTTTTTTTCAAACACAAAAACGTGTTTCTTTGTTGGCTTGTTCTGTGCGTTTTGCCGGCTCGGAAATTTCTTGGCCTATGTGTCTGGCTTAAACGGCGGCCCAAAAATAAGAAAAAAGAGTGTCTCCAGAAGAATGAGAGAGTAAGCGAACGAGAGATTGATGGCTCAGAACTTGTTGTTGCCAAGGCCTATAAGAAGCGCGATGAGTTTGGGAATTGAAGAGCGCTTCTCGAGCAACGAACTCTCGGCTCGTTTTTTCGTTTATTGTTAAATTATTACTTGTTGTTTTCTTTTTTCTTCTAACTCGGGGAGCACAAAATATTGTAAGCCTTGCTTTATTCTGTTTTGTTCTTGGCTTGTTTTTTTATTTATAATTTTTTTATCTTTCTTCTTACATTTTTTTTTAGAGAAGTAGCACTGGGGGAAAATGAAAATTAGAGTTTAGCTTTGCTTTGTTTGGTTTTAGTCACACACGCGCAAAAAAGCCGGAAGCGGATTTCGGATTTTCGATTGATTCTTTCTGAGATTATTTACTATTATTATTATTTCTTTCTCGGTAAAATTTCTCTAGAGTTCTCGGGAGTGGCTGTGATCTGTTCAAGTCGGGCACTGAATGTGAACTGCGCGTGTTATTTTCTTTTTATCATTATCCGCGTGCTGAGAGGTTGCGTTGCGTTGCGTTGTTGCTGCTGTTGCGGCCGTTTTCGATTTGAACCCGACTTTGATTTGGATATTGAAATTTTCGGAGGTGAGTTGCTGCTGCTGCTGCTGGCGTGCTGCTGCTACTGCTACTGCTGCTGCTGCTTCTGCTGCTACTACTAGAGGATGATGTCGCCTGGCCAGCGGAGGTGTGTGTGCTGCGATGATGATGATGTGGTGGTGGGTTTTCGCTCTGTGTGGCAGCGACGTTGGCTTCGGCAGAGACTGCGACTGCGACTGCGAGAGTAGAAGTAGAACCACCGGACTTTCGATACGGATGACGATGATGATGATGATGATGATAACTGAACGGAACCAGCGGGAACACGGAGCACACCGATACGATACGATACGATACCGATACGGCTACGGATGCGACACGAGGCTGTTGTTATACGAGTGCGAGTACGAGTACGAAGACGAGCACTACTATATTATTCCTATAGAGAGCCAGCGGCGGACAGAGTTTGGAACGGGTTAAAGCAAAGACTGTACGAAGACTGAAGTAAGAACGACTGGCATTCTAAGGTAATATACCTTTTTGTTTCGGAGTCCGTGAATCTGTTGCGCCGGCGTTGACAGAGACGCTGGCCGAGGCAGCGACGGCGGCAGAGGAGCGTGTTGTTAACCAAAATAAAGCAACAGTGGGCCTTCTCCAAAGAACCGGACTTCGGGCCCGCAAAAACCGAAACCGAAAACCCAAGCGAACCCGAGCCGAGAAACGAGAGGAACCGAGAACCCACAAAACCAAGAACCCATCGGCATCGGCTCTCATCATCGTTCGGAATTTCTCCTCTTGGCAGCGACGACTCCGAAAAAATTCTATGGCGGAGAAAATATGGCAAGGAACTTGAAAAAAAAAAAGTGGTTCGTCATCAGTAGCACACCTTTGCTATGCTCTCTCCTCTCTCTCTCTCTCTCTCTGTCTCTGTGTGTTTGCTCTCAGCTGTTGTTGTTAACCTGCTGCTATGCTACCTGCCGGCTGTAGTGGGTTTTAATTTGTATTTCTCCTGCTCTTCTCAGGTGCGCAATTATCAAGTGCCTTTTGTTCCAAGGCAATGAGCTCTTATACCACGAAAATAATTCCAAAGAATGAAGAGATATTTTATATAAATTGAAGACTACATTCCACAAGAATGTATATAACTACTAATAGGTATATTTAATTAAAGATCACTTTATAAGCAATGAACTCTTATACTGCAAGCATTTCCAAGGAATGGAATGAAGTTTTAACTTTGATAAGGGGATTTATAGAGGAAAGTCTTTAATACAATTCCTCGACCTACCAAAAATTGTAAAAAATCTAAAAAGTCTTCTGAAAACATTTACCTATAATACCTTAAAATTAGATTTCAAAATATTAAGACAGTAAGTAAAATAGTTCCTACCCACAATTTTTGAGATATTATAAAAAGGGAAATTTAATAATATACGGAAATTCTGACTACTTAGATGTGTAAACAATTAACTACGAGTTTTAGATAGATTATAATAGAATATGGTGCTTATACAAGAAGTATTGTAACGGGAAATATTAAAAATAAAATTATAATAATGCTTTATTCAGGAAAAATATTTTAAAAAGCGGTATATTTCAAAGAAAATAAACCCTAGTAATTTGTATAAACATTCTATTTTCTTTTTTTTATAAATGAAATGCATAATAAATTTTAAAAACCAATAAAATTAAATAAATTCATCTAGAGCATAGTCTATGAAAAGGGGAACAAGGATATAAGACTTTTGAGGATCGGAAATGGAGGAGTAATGTCCGTATTTCAGCTTCGTTTTCTAAAATCCCGAAAGGGAAACCCCCCCATTCAAACTCACGCCCTCTCCACCTTCTCCCTTTTTATGTTCTTGTTGCTATTGTAATCGCAATTGTTGCAGTAACATTACTGGCACACACACAGACACACACACTCGGACTTCGCACACCCACACACACACCCACCCACGTGAGACAGCAAATGCATGCGCCATGCGTGTGCGCCACCCAAAGAGGCGTGGGTGCAAGCGAGACAAGGACACACCAAAAGGTGCAAAGGTGCAAGCGAGTAAGGGTGTAAGAAAGAGAAAGAGAGAGAGAGGGAGAGGGAGAAAAAAGCCAAAACGACAACGACGTCGGCAGCAAAATCAACGAGAAAATAATAATTGTTACACCTGCTTCGGAAATGTGGCCCAAAAAGGGGGTGTTGCTGTTGGTGGTGGCCCATTCGGCTTTTCAGGTGAGCTTCCCGAGTGAATGCCACCCCGCCCCCCTTGAGAAACGCAGCAAACGCAGAATGCCGAAGCGTGGAAAGCGCGTTCCTCGTGAAAAGCTGACGAACGGAAAAGGCACGGCGACAATGGCGACGACGATGGCGACTGTTTTTCCCGATGGCCAAAAAACCGACGTCGACTCCTAAAATCGACAGAGCGCATGACGCCAAGGTGCAAAATACGCGTGGGTATTGTGAGTAGTTTGTGTGTGTGTGCTTCTCGGAGAGAGTGTGAGGGGTGTAAACCCCCCCAAGAATCAGGGGTAGAAATTCGTAGAATTTGTTGTAAGGGGAAGCTCTGGAATCTAACAGTATCCAGAGGGGTAGTTGTAGCCACTGTTAAGCGAAAGCTTAACCCCAAAGCTTTCTGCTAAGTAAGGGAAGGTTTTTTGGGACCCCAAAAGAAGTGTATTAAAAAAAGTGATTTTTAAATAGCAAAGAGTTCTTGAAGAGTCAAAATTTTGAGCTGAAGATAGGTTAGAAAATGAAAGAATATTTCCTTCTAAAAAAACATTGGGAACAACTAAAGTTGGTCCTTAAAAATTAGTTATAATTTCCTCAAAAATTATTTTATAAATAGATTAATAAAAGTAGTAAATTTTATATATGTAAACAATAAACTTTACATAGTAAATTTCGCATTGAGAACTTCTATAACTAATTCCTCTAATTCCCAAACTGCAATATCCACCAATTAGATTTTATTTCCAATAATCATCAATATATTTAAAGCCCTCTCAATCAAGAGGGGACCATAAAACACCTTTATTGAGGGACAGCATCCGTTCTGCAAAAGAGACAAATCCCTTATGCACTTTTGCCCGTCCCCCTCTGTCTGCCTTCTCAGCATGCAAATAATGCCATGAGTTTTAACTAATAAAAATAAATTTCATTTACGGTACTTGCTGAATTTTTTTTCTTTATTTTTAAGAACCTTTAGCCTGGCTAGTCCGTAAACCGAGGCGAGGGTTTTAGCTTTGTCAGCGGGTTGATTCAACATTTCCACCTCTCGACAGCAGAAAAAAAAGAATGAAATGAGAAAAAGAAAAACGCTTTTAGAGTAGCGTTAAAACCGACGACGAGCCAATGTCTGTGTGCATAAAAATCGCTTTGTTATTGTTGCAGGCGGCTGTTGTGGCATCAGCAGCAACAAAAACAAATGGCAATAACAATAACAACAACATGGAGCCACCGTCATCATCATCGTCATCGTCATCGATGACGCCCGATGAGAGCTGTTGTAGTTGTAAACGGTTTATGGGATTTACGCGCAATTTGCTGGCAACTTTCATGGAGACTACACTGGGGGTAAAATTGGGTATTAAGTAGATATTTCAACTAGTAAATAATAGTGTTAAGAGATTTTAATAGATGAAATTTTAAGGGGAAATATGAAAATAGAAAATCCGAAGTATAAATGGAAAGAAACTTTATATTCTATGATTTTGAAACATGAATACTAAAGCCTAAGATAATGTTTATACATATATTTTAATAAATAAATATTTTCTATAATTTTCTAATCGAATTCCATTTATTTCCAGTGTATCCTGTAGGTGAGAAGAGTATTCAGGCCTTCGTGGGTCACATATAAAACAATATGCGCACCAATCTCTAAGCCGGGCTCGTTAAATGATTTGCGTTTGTTTTGCACCCCTTGGCATCCATCCCTCTTGGCCCCTTGGTATTAGCCAGTATTAGCCCCAAAAAATACGAAAAAACACCCAACTGTTATGGGTAGTTGAAAAACAACAACATAAAAAAAAAGTAAATGTAAAACGCAGCTTACCTGCAGAGAGCATAAAAAGAATAAATTTCAAGCTCAAATATTGATTAAGCCGTAAAAATTGGTTGCCAAAAATGGCAATGGCCCAAATGCTTTACATAAAACTCTGCTCAATTGGCTGTAAAATCTGATAATGCAAAGAAAGGCTCAGAAATCCGACGGGGGATTCGAGATTGGAAATGTGAACTTGTAGCCAACATTGTTGCATCAACAAGTTGGCCAAACAAGTACAGCCATCGCGCAAATAAAGCCGCATAGATCGTCTCAGTTGCTAGCAACTTGCAACTCGCGACGCGACGCGGCCCAAGCAACATGCAGCATATATAAAGCCTTAAGTATGTGCATGTTACCGCTGAAGCTGCTGTTGCTGCTTATTTATGTGTATTTGTCTGTATAAAGTCGCATAATTCTGCAGGATGTTTGGCCAAGAAATGGGGAACGGGGGGAGCAATGCAGCAGTTAGTCGAACGGCTCAGGCATGCAACAGGCAATGAATCTCAATCTCGGCCAGAACCCACCAACAGCTAAGCTCTGGCAGCAGCAACAACAATAACAACAGAGCCAAAGCCAAAGCTAGAGGAGAGGCAAGCGGCCAAGAAGAGCGACCAGAGCTCCCCAGTGCCGTTGACTTTGGCAATTCAAGTGCAACAAGCTGGCAGACCAAGACCAACACCGAGACTGACATGGGGCAATATAGGGGGAAAAGCTGGGAGTCTTAGTGGCCGAAAGTATAAGTACCCTAGGAAGATGTTAATAGGATGATAGAAAATCTAATTAAATTTTCAATAAATATTTCAAGTTGCCAATTTATTAACAAATTGGAAAAGCAGGAAGGAACATGATATGTAAATAATTTTGAAATGATTTCCCAGTATAAAACCAAACTATGAAATACAATCTACAATGTATAGCAAAATAATTCTTAACGAAAAGGTAAGCCAATGCATTACCAATTCTCCTACAGCTCTAATTAAATTTCCCCAAAATAAATTCACCCACTTAAAGGGTGCAATAAGCAAAGCCCTCAAGCCGCAGACGACATTCAGAAAACCCAGCAAGTTGAATGCTTTTTGGAGAGAAATATGCGGTAACAGCATTTACTAGTCCCAGACCCAATCCCACTCTCTCTGACTAAGTCTTAGTTCCAGTCCAAGTGCAAGTCCAACTGGAAGTCGCAGCTCTAGCCAAGCGAATCTGGCGACCCACCAAAGAGAGCCCAAGAACCCCAGGAGCGAATGGTGGAATGGTAAAATGGCGGAATGGGAGAATGAGTAGAAGACGAGGAGGCAAGGAGCCAGGCCAAGCCAAGCCAAGCCAAGCTAGCGAAGCAACAACGAAATGCACGAAACAGTCAACTTGCCACATTTTAATTCACTCGAATATTTCTTCTGCAGCAAGTATTCCTCTTTTTCTTATACCCCATTTTGTTGGCCTTCTACTCTAGCCATTTCTATCTTGGCCGTTCCTAGGCACTGGGAGAAAATTATTTTAATTAAAAGTTGGAAAATATAATAAATAACTTTTTTGCTGAACAAAAATTAGTAAGAAACCATTCCTTCCAAGGGTAAAATAATTATTTTAATTTTCATAAATATCTATTTTTATTTAAGAAAATAATTATATTCATTTTCTCCAGTGTAATAAATGGCAAAAACGCGCACAGACAGAGACGGGAATGCAACTGCAGACGGTGGACAGAGACCGATGCAAGTTGCAAGCTGCAAGAGTGCTAGCTTCTCCTGCTTCTCGGGCTTCTTCTTGGGCTTAACTTGGCTCACGGCATTCCTTTCGACCGACACTGCTCTTGGCCATAAGTCGCCGCTGGTATGTGTCGCCTCTGAACTGCCCCCACTTTCCACTTTACCAAGCCAAGCTACCAACCAACCAACGAGCCAACCAAACCACATGGCAATAGAATTATGGTGAGCTGGGTCTGTCACTTGGTTTATTTTAACTCGAATTTATGGTGCCGAAAGCAAGATCTTCAGGCAAATGCAAATTGAGCCAAGGAATTCCCTGAAGAAAATGGCTTGCAGAACGATCTCTGTGTATAGTTTTTATTATAATCATTATTTCTGGTGCTGCAGCAGCGCCCATCTTTATTTCGATCTTGTCATGGCATCAACAAGATAATTGCCCGTCGGGCAGTATGTTCTTCCCCCACAGAGTCTCTAATCTTTTTCTCAGTTCAGTGGAGCATGCAACATGAAGGGGAGAAAGCCATGCTGCAAGCTGCAAGCCGCCCTTTTTGGCCATGAACTTTGTGTTATTCCAGTAAATATTTATGTACAGCCCCTCCTCCTCTCTTATTAATTTTCTGCCCGCCAAACATAAATGCATGCTTCTTCAACGTAAACCCCTATTTTCACTCATTGACCCACCCTTGACCCAAAGCTCAGTCTCAGACTCAGCCTCAGCCTCAGATTCAGATTCCGAATCCGATTTCGATTTCCACACCCGGTCCATGGACGCCTTCCACATTGAAACATTTTCAATAACAAAATTCCAGCCAAAAAAGCCAAAAGGCAGCGCAGCAGCAGCAAAGGAGCAAGCCGGTATAAAGGTAGATTCAAAAGCAAGGTGCACACGGCGCAAAAAAATATTTATGAAAATATTGAAATATTAAGAATTAGTGAAGGGAAAAGTTAAATAAATGCAGGAGGTGTTTCTAAACCTATAAAACCTTGATTTTCCAAGACTCTAGACCTTGTTAAGTGCAACCTAGAGGTGGAGCCAGTTCTTTACAATTTAGAAAACATTTAACATCTATTTTTTTTGCTTAAATTTAAATCTAGTTAAAATTTCTTCATCATTTTCCACCCCCCTTTAATCACAGTGCATATAAATCGAGCGAAGAGCCCAGTCTCGACGCCGTCGCAATTATATTTGGACCGCAAATGAAACAAGTTTGGCAACTTTGGCAACGACAGGCATTTTGCGGCCCTGTGGCAGAGAGTCGGTGGAATTACGGGCAGGAATCAGAGGAAACAAGGGAATCAGGGACAGAGCAGGGTTAAATAGGTAAAGGGAAAAGAGGAGGAGGAGCAGCATCAGGAGCAGCAGCAGGCATCATTGCATCAGCGACCACAACAGCTTCATCATCATCAACCGAGTCTGAGGATTTTTGCAGACTGCATTTTTGAGATTCCAACGTCCCCTCTTCCCTCTCGGTCCGAGTATATGTGTCTGTGTGTGGGTGCAGTAAAGAGGGAAAAATAAAAGGGAAAAGGCAGGAAAAACATTTTGCAATTGCATCAATCGAAGCGAAGCCACGTCGTCCATTAGCCCAAGTGCTATATATACTGAATATATATAAAAATATATATATAGAGCCACAGCTAGGGCTATTATCGCCACGCTAATGGCTCGTTATGATTTGCCAAGAAAGCGAGTCGGAAAGTCCTGGCGTTCTCGCGTAATGAAGCATAATCTCATTGTAACCACTTACAACCAATAAGGGCAGAAAACAACAACAACAGCAGCAGCAGCAAGTCGGTGGCCGCACTAAGCGGATTGGGCCAAGAAACAACCCACCAGGGCGTCGTCCTTCTCCTCAAGGAGGCCAAAAGGAAGCCAAGCAATGGGCGACAACTACTTGGCATATCCTGGCACACTGACTGACTGACTGACTGAATGACCACTCAACCAATACTTGTATAGTACACGGCGAGAAATTATCAATAAAAATATATGAATATAAGATTTTTTTCTGAAGGGTATTGCTATTTAACATGCAAAAGAACACATCTCCGTACCCCTTAAGTATTCATATTTTATATCAACATCTCCAGGCGAGTCGATTTAGCCAGATCCTTTTATATAAAAAATCTCAAAGAGAGCTAGATATTCCAAAGATACTTTAAACCGTAGCTTCCCTATTATTTAACTTTGTCACAATTTCCTTTATTGTTTATTCTCAGTTTTCAAATTTCCCAAAGCTATTTTCCGCCTGTTATTTCCATAATTTATCATTCCAAACTCACTCTATATTTATTGCCGTGTAGCAACCAGCACCCCACATCGAGTGGCACTTTTTAAGTTTATTTACCTCGCAGTAGTCTCCCTTCCTTGAGTCCTGCTATTCCCGATTCCCGGCTATTGATGTGGGCCGAGCTTTTCATTAGCGTGATTTGGCCAGAAAAGCATTATGTTTGCCACTTGACAGAAGTATTTCATTTCATTCCCTCATTCTCCACTTTTCTTATTTTTTTATTTGACAAAAGGAAACTTGTTATATGCCTAATTTGAGCCAAGTGTGAATGGCGTTGAAAAGCTGCCTAAGCATATTTGGTTTAGCTTCTGGAGAGAGCGAAAGGGAGTCCTTCAAAAGGATGCAAGGATAAGTTTTATTTTGTGTTCTTTTGTTATAATTATTCCACTTACAATGGGTTTTTTTATTTTTTCGAACAAAAGGTTTATGCAACTAAATAGACAATGACTGGCAAGTAAATAGAGCCAAGTTTTGGGTTTAATAGAAGAATAAAAGGGAGTCGGTGTCCTATCATAATCAGGAAAGGGGGAAAAAAGAAAACGGGCGAAAAGGGTTTTTAAGCAATTTTAATTTCACGAGAAAACACGAAGGAGCAGCTAAGCTAGAAGCAGAAATCTGTGTGAAGACTAAAGGATACTTCTGGAAATTATATATAATTTTTGTATTTTAAAATTCCCCTAAATATTTACTGGTTAAATCGTAATTTTCTGTTTTAAATTCTTATTTATTTAATAAATATAACATCCTTCAATAAACTCCTAAATAATATACCCTAATTACCATCTTAAAACCTGGCTACCCCTAAAAAACCAGCAGACCAAAGCCGAAAAATGGAGTCAAAAGTCGTTGTAGAATATAATTTGGTAACTGAAATCAAGTCCGTTGAAGCTGGTGGAGCCATAGGACCAGCACGAGGCAGTTGGAGGAGAGTTGGTGGTAGGAGGAACAAGGAGCAGCAGCCAACAATGGAGAAGATAATAAGACGCTGCCTTCGAAGCGGAGTTCTTACCTTTTGGCGACCTTCGTTCGCCGCGTTGCAGCCGGAAAGAAGGAATACCGAAATGGAGGAGAACGAGAAGCCCTGATTGGAAGGAATTATATTGCCGGTTGAGACTATGGCTGCCGCGTGCACCGCTTAAATTGTGATTTATTGTGCTGCTTACGGTTCTTCTTTGGCTGCAGATTGCGTTTACGGCGTAGTGCATTTCGGCTTTCAGTTTAAATAAAAACTAACGGCAGCTCATTAGCAATGTCTTCTTTTTTTAGCCAAAAAGTTTTGCAAGGGCCAAACAATGATTTTGAATGAAATCAAAAGCAAGCCGCAATAAAGAGGCTACAAGTTGGCTTTAAGCCAAGCCGGCTAACAAATATAAAGAGTAAGCCAGACAATGAAAGCGAAGGCCAAGTTGGGATTTTGATTTTATGCCAACGAACAGAGAAGTCAGTGGATAGATAGTGAGCCTTTGTAAGAAAGAAAAGGGGTTTAAAAAATATTTTAGAAAATCTTTAAAATTATTTTTACATTTTAAAAGCTAAGCAAAAGGGTCTAAATTAAAGGATATGTAGGAATTTCATGTCTAAATGGACTCCTATTTACTTCTGTATAATTTTCTAAGTTTTTTTAATGTTCAGAATTTTATTTCCAATAAAAATGTTACAAAGACTTCATTTTCAGTAAGTAAATATCATCCTTGGCAGGGCAAACCAAGTATAGAAGCTGTCCAAAGCCAGTTTGGCAACTGCCACTGCAATAATTTTCTTACTCGTTTTTTTGTTTCACATTTTTATTCTCGTATGTTTTTGTTTTATTTCTCCTTTTTGTTTATTTCGACGATAGCGAACCATTTAAGGGCCTCAAGGCCAAGGTTTAACGAGCCAGCCGAAGACAAAAACAGAAAGAGAAAAGAGGCAAGACACACACAGAAAACTGATCGCAATCGGGGCCGAAAAGTGAGGCTTTTTTTTTGCCAGGCACTGAGCCAAGTTCGCAAGTCTGTAGGTTCGAGTGGTAGTACCTCCACAGCAGAACTTGGCACACAAAGCACAAGGCGGCGAAGCAACAGGAAGAAGTGGCATGCCACACGATTCCATGCATAATAAATGCGCAACTGGTGTGTGCGAGGAAACCGGTTTTAGGAGATGCCTTTGCCAAACTGTTATACCAAACGAAGGGGCAATATTGTGCCAACTTGGCCAACAGAAAAGCTCGCTCCCTTGCTCTCTCTGTTTCTCGCTGAAGGGGCAAAGGCTCTGCTGTTGGCCAACAGTCTGCGAAAAGGACGAATAAGGGGCAGCTTCCCTGAGCTTTCGGAGCTATGTTGGCTAACATTAGTAGAAGAGTGGCAAGCGGGAGATGTTGGCAACGGGGCCGTCAGTTGGCCAACAAGCGGAGCAGCTATATTGGCCAACTTCCGGCGGCAAATCAGCGCAGCAGACAGCCAAGCAACAACTGACGCGCAGTCTAAAGTGGCAATGCATAAAGAAAAATCAAGATTCAATATATTTCTAATGATTAGAATTTTGTTTTTAAGAAAAAAAAAGTGTTAAGAAAATAGAAATTATAGAATTTTCGTTTGATATTTTCAAGACAATATTAGTTTAATCTCACTTAGTTTTTTCTCTAAAATATATAGTTTTGTCATTTTCCTTTTCTTACTTTTCCCTCAGTGTTAAAATTCTTTGGCTGGCTAGGCATTTGAATGGCCTCGCAAGAATGCAGATTCTAACAGCCAGTCGCGTTTTCCGACTTGCCTCTGTCTGGGCCAAGAGCAGCAATAGCAGCCATGGCCATGGCCAAGACTAAGACCAAGACCAAGACCACGACCAAGACGGCTAAGAGTCAGAGGAACCAAGAGCCGCTAGACAAGTTGAACCACTTGAGGCTCCCAAGACCGGGAAGAGTACGAGTACATTGACCATTTTGGCCACGACAACGACGAATTCTCCGCCTGATGACTGATCGCTGTTGGAGGAGTTTTACTTTGTTGTTGCAGCATATTTACTAACTACTTTTTAGAATAAAAAATAATATAAACAGAGTATAGTTCTGTATAGAAACAGATTTAATGTTTAGGGAAAATTAATTATAATGTTAAATAGCTTATTAATAAAGCATGCTAACAATTTAAGTAATAAAATCCTTTGAAAGAAGTTATCTTTTAATGACGAAGTAATCTTTAAATCTTCATTTTATAATCTTACAAATAATTAGCCTTCAAAGGTACACAGTTTTAATAATTTCAACTAATTCTAAATACATTTTCAACCTACTTTTCTTGTTAGTTAAACCCATAAAATATTTTCCCCGACGCTCAATTAAATTTCCCAGTTATTATAACCATCTAGGAATTCGCTTTTAACCAGTTCATTCAGCTTGGCAACAGCAACTGCCAGCCAGCCAGCCAGTCAGCTTCGGAGTAATGCATTCAGCTTCAGCTGCTGCCTGTCACGATCGCGACCACACAGCCATGGATATGGCCATAGAAGCTTAGTATCTGCATCTGTGTATCTATGAATCTGCAGGAGTATCTATCCATCTATGTGCTAGCTGGCGTTTATTGACCCTAATGAAGTTGGTGAAGCAGGGGCAGCACATTCTCACATGGCTAGGGCGTTCGTGGCCAAAACAAAAGCCGGCGCGGCGTTGCATTCAAATTTCAAAGTCAAGCGAGAAGCGTGTTACAAATGCAATATGCTTTTGGCCAAGTTCAAGAGGCAAAGTCAAAGCTAGCCAGCCAGCAGGCAGGCAGGAAGGCAAGCAAACAAGTCCATTTGCGAAAGGTATTTCCCTCCTGCTGCTGCGGTTGCAATGAAAACCAGTTTTGGGACTGCATTTTTGCCGTATTCTGTGGCTCTTGCCACAAAAGCATTTAAGCAAAAGTCGTCGTCGTCGTCTGCCAGGCTGGATTTTTTCCCCTCTGTCCCTCTATCACTGTTGTGGTCGATATAAAAATTTATGTCGTTCGACATGGCATTTTCCTTTTTGGCATTTTAATTGAAATGCTTCTTAAGAGAGGCGGCCGAGCCCTTTTAAGAATTTTTCACAAGTATTCAAATTTAATCGCACATTGCCGAGAAATCATCATCCTTTTAGGGCCCCCGCAACAAGAACGAACATCAGGCTAATAATAAAGTTCTCAAAATATGCCAAACTTTGGGAGTAACAACAAAAGGCAGAGCAGGCCAAACTTTAGCATAATAAATAAATAAGGGGAAGTGAATTTTTGGGGGGGTGAGATCCCTCTAAATTCGACTGGCAGACCTCCTAATGAAAATAGATTTCTTATTTTTTCGCACTTTTCCTTTGAATAAATAATAATTTATCATCATTTACTGATTTATACACACAGAAACTTTAAACTTACGTAAAACATGGTTTCAAAAGGCCACAAAAACTCACCTGAAACGAGAGAGAGAGAGAGCGAGAAATGAAGTATAAAATCAGAATTTAATCAGCAACTTTAAATAAAAGATCAAATGTAATTTAAATGTAATTTCCATATATTTATATGTATGCTGCATTAAAATAACAACAGTCAGCAGGAAACAGGAGATGGGTGGGTGGCATTGGGTGAGAAAAAGGGGAAGGAGGGCAGGGTTTTCAAGGGGGCACTGAGAAGTGGCAGCACCAAAGCTCCTCAATTATTAATGCGTTTTTGTTCATTGCATACTTTCGGGCTGCCAGCGAGAAATCAACTCACAAACACATACACATAGCCAAAGCCAAAGAGCAGGAGAAATGAGAATTCACTTTGATTTGTTCAGTGTACAGACGAGGTCAAGTTGTTGGGGCAAGAAAAGTATATATATTTTTCTAAGATTTTTTGTGATTTTGGAAGAGATTATGGGAACACTACAGGATTATTTGTTTGTAAAATTTGTATTAAAAATTCGGACAGCAAATTAATAAAAATAACTACTTTAAAATAAGCTTAAAAACGAAATTTCTACAATTTCATAATAATACAAATATATTATAAATACTAAGGGTTTATATATATAAATAATTACTAAATTATAGGGCAAACAAAAGGATTATTTATTTTTAAAAATATTAACAAGAATATAAATTGATAGGAAAACTATTTTAGCATTTATTTTTAAAATAAACCTTTTAATTTTTTTAAAATTTTATATATTTTTTTAATTTTATATGCTTTACAGGAATAAATTCTGTTATTTTTCTATTAATCTTCGATTTTATTACTTTGCTGTATTAATATATTCCTATAATCTTTATTTGACCTCTTTGAAAATTCCTTTTTAATTTATTTCCATTTTTAACTACCCCCAACTGTTGAGCATTATGTGCAGTTTATTGTTTTTTACTTCTTACTTTATTTTTTTGCCACTACGCAGCTCTATTTATAACTGCCACACTTAGTGGATTCGTCGCTGTCTCCTTGCCACTTGGCATGAGTTTCACATTTCAATTTGGCCGTATCCCCTCTTGAAGGAAAACCCAAGCCGAAACCCCCCGGCCCCTTTCAATTTTCCCCTGCCAGCAGCAGCAGCCTAATGTCTTGGGTGTTTTAGCAAACAAATTACTTTTAATTTTCAGTGACTTTGATTTTTGGCAGTGTTGTTGTCACTGCCACAGGCACAACCTGGGCTACCGCAACCCCTCTTTATTCTTAAATCACCTCCATCCCCCAAAGGCACTGACTAGGCATCTTCATTATCATTGGTTTTTAGTGGGCTCACTTTTCCGGGCTTTTTATTCTACTTCTGCACTTGTCACTTTTTTTTTAATACCCTTGCTGAGGGTATTTTGATTTAAAAATTGTATTTTTTTATTACTCTTAGTCCGTTTACTTTTAACCTAATTGTTTAGTAAATGTTTCTTGAAGGAACTGTTTTTTTTTTTTTAATATATATAAATGGTCGTGAATAACATTAAACAAATATTAAAATTATAATTAAATATATTTTATGAGCTAATTTATTTATATATATTTATTTTGTTGCTTAAAATTTATTAGGATATTGTTCTTTCCTTTGAAAAATTATATTTAAATTTTCTTTAGAGTATTTCCAAATTCGCTAATTATTTCTAGTTTTTTTTTATTATTTTTTTATTGGTACTCTGATGTTGTTTTTCTTCCTGCCAAACACACACACACGTGTGTGTGCGTGTGTGCGAAAAAAGGAGAAGCTTGTAGATAAAAAAAAGACAAAGAGAAATGTATTGGGAGAAGGTGGAGTACGGGGAAAGAAATGGCAAGCAAAAGTGACTTTTGAGTGACAAATTGTTTTCAAATTTCGACTGTGTGAGTGTGTGTGTGGCTTATTTGTGTTAATGGCATAAATTTGCATAAAAGCATTAACTGTTTATTTGCTTTACCGCCGCTGCCGCCACTACCACCACCCCTTTGTACAAATTTGCAAATTGGCCAAAAGAGAAATGAAACAAGGCAACACAAAAATTCAAATCACATTTTTTGACTCTCTCAATTCTTGGGATTTTCCACATCCCCCACCCGCCCACTCGATCCCATTCCCTTTCTGATTTTTCGCATTTTCCTCATATGAGCATCACTTGAGAGAGCGAAAGTGAATTGCTGTTGATTAGGGGGAAACGACTAAAGGAAAATTTCACCTTGCGAGTTATTGAGTGGATTCCTGCCTTTTCCCCTCGGGGGCCAAATGTAATTTTGTGCTCGTATTTATTTATTAAAGCCCCCGAAATTCGAAAAAAAGGAAAACAAAAAAAAACTGAAAGGAAAACAGCCTCCTGATTGAATTGTGACAAACTTACCACCCGAAAAAAAACCAACCCCCAACCCCGGCGAAGGCCAAGAATGCAAATTAAAATGAAGAAAAGCACGAGGGGTTGCAAATAAAATCCAAACACTCTCTCTCACACACACACACATGCATAAGGAATTACCACTAATAGCGTTCGGGGGCTGGGGTCGAAAATAATGGGCCTTGTTTCTCTTCATTTTCCATACAGAAATTTGCCGTAAAATTGGAAAAAATCTCCAGAGGAAATACCATAAAAATTTGTCGAAAAAACAGGGAAAATGAAGAGCAGGCATAAATTATTCAAATCAATTTCAATTGGGGCAAGGGAACAAAACAAAAAAAAAAAAATCCAAAAAGAATTGGCAGGTGTAAACTAAGGATTAGGTGCGCTCAAGGACACAAAGAAAGGATTAAAAGTATAACACATAATGCAGGCCACTAAAAAGGATGGAGAAAAGTGTAATTACACGAAAAAAAAATTAAGAAAATTATAAAAAATATAGAAAACAGAAAAAATTACAATTAACATTTTGTAAGATACTTTTAGACCCATTTTCAGTCAATTGCCGACTCCTTTTAATTTTTATATTCTCCCCAAAGAGCTCAAAATATATTTAAAAACCTAGCAAAGACACATTTTTTGTTCAAAGTGCATAAAAAAAATGGTAGGTAGATAGCCGATGATGGGCATTAAGCCAGCTTAAAGACCGTAATATGTTGTGGCTGAAAATTACATCAGCAACGCGACGGAAAAAAAAAGAGAAATTGGCAGCCAGTTTAACTTGAGCTCGCGCTGCTTTTGGCTTTTAATTATATGCAAAGAAATGTTGAACAAGGCCGTGAAAAAGGCTTACACGCCAGGCCTCAACGAAAGTCTCTCACGGAAAGGACTAAGCCCAGTTGCGCCTTTGTTGGCTTTTATCATTAAAGTGACTTTTCCCGAAAAAAAAGAGAGCAAAAAAAAAAAAAACATTACAAAAATTAACGCAACAGCACGGGCATGGGCACGGACAGGAGAAAATGGAGCCATCGCTAGGGGGTGGCTGGGGAATTTTCACACTTTTCCTTGCAACTTTCCGCCCATCACTTTGCCGCCACGGATAAAGTTTTTCTTTTGACATGGCGTCATCGTCTCTCATGAGAAATGCATGAATATCAAATTAGGTTGAGAAGTGTTAATTTCAAGGCGCCAAAGCCAAAGCCAAAGCCAAAGCCAAAGCTGCCTCTTCTCATTTTCTTCCGCGGAATGCACTTGATGCGAAATACGCTCGGACTGCGTGTAATTCATTAAAAATAATTTAACACTCAATTGACTTTTATGGGCGAAAACATTTTGCAATTGCATTTGCCACACGTGAAAAGCATCCGACTGCTGTGTGGGTGAGATGATGTGTGTCCGTCGTCGTCTGTCAGGCCCCAAAATTATCGGGCTGACATCAACTAATTTGACTAATTAACGGCTCAATAACGTTTGACTAAACAACGCACACAAATTGCCCAATTAGCAGGTTAACGTGTTCCCGGCGACAAATCAAAACTGAAGCGTTAGAAAATGGTTTAAGCTAAATGCAGTGGGTGCAAAAAATTAGGTAGTAACCATGTAATGGTTGCATTTCACGCTATTTAGTATACATTTTAAGCTTCTCACTTTTTACATGGAAGTTAATAAATGTTAGATGAGAGCAACAAAATATTAAACACAAATATTAACGGATAATTTCATCAATTATAATTGTAAATATATGTGGCTCTTGTCAAGTTTCCAACCCAAGAGGAGATTGCGAGTAGGATAGATATTCAGCTGCAACTTAATTGTTAAATATTTGCAGGTTTGCAATCATAAAGAATTCTAAATTTGAATTGATTTCAAGTTATTAATCGCACCATTATAAATATATAAATAAATGTAAAGAGAAGACAGCAGTTAAGTACTAACAATTACATGCTAGATTAGATCAAATCCGCTGTCAACTGTTAATCTTGTTGCCATTTTCCTAGAAAAATTTCAGTTAATACACTGCGTGACTGCTACTTGAGGGTCACAGGGTCCACGTTCACATTTCCATTCACATTCACGTTCACATTCACGGTCCCATTGCACGAAGGAGTAAATGTGCCATATAATTTGTTACTTTTTGCATATGTTGGATGCCATTAGGAGCAGATATATACATATATATACGAAGTCAGAGCAGGAGCTGCTAATGCAAATCCCACGTGTATTTATTTTGGAGATTTTGTAAACTTACTGGGGGCGTGGCGCCCCTCACATTTTACCACCACATTACACACATCCGCCCACTTGTGTGTGCGTGTGTCTTTTTGTGTGTTTCTCTGTTGGTTTGCTGCTTTTGCTCCTCGTTGTCATTGTCACGTGTGAAGTGCCATCGAGTGACACAAATGAAGTGGCTGCTATTAGCTTTAAAGCGAGCTGACAACGTTGTTGCTCACACACACACACATTCCCTTGAAGTGGGTTAAACTTTGGTGGTAATGTGCGTGTGAGTGTGGGGGTAAACTATCCCTTGCACTGGGGATAATCCCTTTAAACTGGAATCAAAGGATGCGGGCATCATTTGGGACTGGAGATTAAGACTGTAACTAATCAAAGGAGTTGCGAAATGTCTCTAGAGATTAGAAATCACTTAAAAGGCAGTCCAAAAGTATGCAGTGGAAAAGTATTGTGTTATTAGTTGTATCATTGCATACTTCTTGGCAGTAGATATTAGTTTTTTAGGTCAGAAGATGTACTTAAAGCATACAAATCTCCTATATTGTAATTTGCATGATAATATTTACGTATTTCCACTAATTTCAGATTTAATCTGAATTATACAAGACGTTGCTAGTTTGATTTTTCTCTGAGCAGCTTAATTAGTAAAAATTCATGTGATACTAATTTTCTTCCAGTGCAAAGAGTTAAAATGTGCTACACTCCAGAGAGAAAGATTGGCTTTGACTTTGGCTCAGACTTAAGCTGCTTGACGTAGGAGGGCCCTACGAACCATTCCTTTGAATTTTTGGCCCCTTTGCCTTTTATCTCAGTAAATTAGCTTATCCGATACATCAAGGATGTTTCACCATGAGCCACCGAGGCAGAGGCAGCTCGTCAGCTTCTTCTGGGCGAGAAGATGCTTCTGATGCTGCTGCATAATTTAGCAACATTTTTTCTGCCACTTTCATTCAATTTGCACCCGACAAATCTTCGGGGCGGGCTCTCACTCATTGAGGTTTTGACTGCTTTCGCACTTGGCCCTGTTGTTTAAGGGTCTTGAGCTTATTCTTGGGCCGGGGAGCGGAAAAAGGGCTAACTTGCTGCTGTCGACACCATGAAAAATTCACTTAAATTGTAATTTACTTGCAGTTGCTTTCGGTAACCTTTTGCTTTACGTACTTTTACGCTTCGCCCCCCTCTCTAGACAAATCTGTTCCGTTGTCTGCGGATGTCTGTGCCTGCCTGCCTGCCACATTGTGCTCTTCTTGGTGCTCAAAAATTCCTTTTGAGAAATTGAATCCCTGGCATGCTGGACCAACACGATTCTGGCAATCCCAATCCGGAGTCCCAATCCCCCATGTTTGTTTATCCACGCGAGTGTTCCTGACTCCTTAGCCTTTGCCAGCGTCTTCGTCCTTTCCATTCCGTCCAATTCCTGTGTGTGTGCTCGTGCATTTGTCTCCGCTGCCATAAGCACCAATGGGATTTCTGCTGCTTATCTCATTTTCAGCATATTTTATCAAAAACATGATGATATATATATTTCACGCTCTGTGAGCGGAAAGTCGCCCTGTAGGCCCTCAAGTATTTTACTCTAATTTTGACTGCCGACAGACGGCTTGATTGACAAGAGCAAATGCTTATTTATTGTCTGTGCTAATATTGTTTGAAAATAAAGAATGTTGGATGGATATTTAATTGATTTTTGGAAGCTTAAATATAAATATTTAGGCTGGAATAATTCGGAGGTGTTTTTGGCCATATTTAGTCATTTCAAAATTACTTATATTTATAAACCTAACTTAAGCAAACGTTTGCCTTGGCAAACCCAAAAAATTTTAAAGTTTTTAAATGACAAAAATGCCACTTTACAGATTACAAAAACCATGTCTTCCTTTGAGAAGAAACATCTGCAAAATCCGATTAAAATTAGTTTGTTTTGGACTCGCCAGAAAGTGCAAAAGTCAACTTTACACACACACACGCAAAGGAAGCTGCATATACTCCCTCGATCTCGTATATAGAAAAGTCACTTAAGCGCACAATCTGTCAACCATTTGACCAATTAAAAGTTTTAGCCCTAATACGCTTCATTTGATAAAGTTACGCACACACACACTGAGACGGAGTGCACCAATAGTGGAATTATAAAGGAGAAGAACAACTTTTTGGGGGGCCATAAAAAATACAAGAGAGAGTTTCAGAAATAAAAAGTTTTAAAGGCAGCTAAAAAAGCCGAGACCAGCTAAGGAGAGAGAGCGGCGGGCACAACAACTTTTGTTGCTTATTGAAATTTATTGAGATTTATACATAATCTGTGCCCCGCGAGCACACAAAAAAGCGAAACTTTCTTTCTTTCGCCCAGCTGTCAATCACAGTGCACAGGGAGCTGGACAGGACACCCTCTTTCTGTGAGCAGCCTTCATCCTCCAGTGACCAATAAAAAGCGACAGGCGCAAAAACATTTGATGAAATGCCGAGACGCCGTCGACGAGGTCGTCATCTGTCCAGGAAATAAGCGCCAATTATGCCACCAGCAAATGCGTTTCGACTCAGGTTTTTCGGTTCAGGTTCAGTTGAGTTCAGTTTAGCTTTTTCGCAGCAGGAAGCCGGCGGAAAGACGGCCATCAGCTGGCCGGCCAGTTAGCGCCACCAGAATTCATTTCGTTTCGCTTCTTCCAATTTCAATTTCAATTTGCTGCACGCTGAAATGGCCATGTCGTCGTCCACGTCCTCGTCCTCATCCTTATTCCGATTCCCATTCTCTTCCCCACATCTATCGTCGTCTTTATCCCCTTGGAAGAAGTCCTCAAACCGTGGACGTTTTCTTTGGCCGCTGTCTTTCAAAAGCGTTTCTGCACTGCGATAAAAAATTTACTAAATTCTATAAAGAATTCATATTAAAAGTGCAAAAAACTTAAGGATCTTGAGGCTATAAGAGCCTGCAGAGTTAACAAATTACTAAGAAAGGTATTTTCTCCTTTAGAATTCAGTTAAACGTCAATTTATTGATCTTTGGCATTATTATTTTCTTGAGTTAAACAAAGACAAGACATATGTATATATTTAGAAAATATATAAAGTTATCGTTTTAAAGAGAAAAACTTTGTCATCAAATTAAAGTCACGAGTTTGGAAATTCCATCTGTCAGCTTAAGGGGGTCTTCTCATTGGGCAACTTTTTTTTTTCGATTTTTTTTTTTTTGCATTTATTTATAGCTTGGGATGGTGTGTATATGTCCCCAAAAGGATTTTTAGAAATTCGAAATACTTTAGAAGATACAGCCTTTTTTGTGAAGCAAGTTCTTCGCAAAATGAGCTTTTTTCAAACTTCAAACGCGTTTATCTCGAAACCACGTTTTTCGAACTGGCGGCCATGATATCTCCAGTTCAACTGAACCGATTTTCATGAAACAAAGTGGAGTCGACGCAGAATTGTCACCATTCTCGGGTGACGGAACAGATTTTTTTTTAAATTTTTTTTCTATTTTTTTTTTACACTAAACTACAAAAAAAAAGCCCAAAATCGAAATTTTTTTTTTGAATGGCCGCCATTTTGTTTAAAAAAATTTAAAAAAAAATCTGTTCCGTCACCCGAAAATGACATCAATTCTGATTAAAACTCCGTTTTTATTTTTCATTTCGGACGCTCTGGAGACCCTGAATCGTGGCCGCCAGGACGACACCTTTTTTTTCGACCACCAAGTTTGAAGTCTCATTACTCTTTGAACAACCCTCGTATCGAGGCAAGAACAACTTTTTTAGTTACTTTGAACATTTTTGATTACAATAAACAAAAAAAGTTTTCAATTATTCTTTGCGTTTTCAAATAAGAATTTTTTTAAAAAGGGTCCAAAAAACGGCTTTTGAATGAGAAGACCCCCTTAACTTTCTTTAACATCCTTAAACTCAACCGATGTCCTCGCTTTTCAATGCATGAATTATGGATATGATTTTCCCCAGTGTACATATCTCCCTGTACTTTTTTTTTCAGGGTGCATACCGATGCGGGGGACTATCTGCTTGACCAAGCGCACACGGCGACCAGGCGACCAAGTCTCGGGTGTGGAGAGTGAAATGGCGCGGAGTGCGGGGGTTGTATCATTTTGTACGCACTTCCGCTGGCTCGTAAAGGGATTTTCCTGTATCTTGCATCCGGCCCGCTGCTGTTCTGCTTGGTTCCTGCTGCTGCTGCTGCTCCTTCTCCTGCCTCAGCTCCTGCTTCTCCTTCTTTTCCTTATCCTCCGTTTGCTGCCTGTCATCTTGCGCCAATGGGTCATCCATCTCCCATTTTCCTCCTTTGGTCCGCAGGCCGCAAATGTTTTATTTATGTGTGGACAACGACGACGACGACGTTGGCGGCGGCAAAGTTTTACTTAAATATGCGTGGCTGTGGGCTTGGAATCAGGTGTGTACAGCCCCGGTCCCGCCCCGCTGAGCAGCCTCTGTGTTCACCTTTCCCCAAGCCAGACATGTGTGTGATTTTAGCCTTTGATTGAGTGGTGTTGTGCGCTTCCAAATCCGCAAAATAGATTTCCCAATTGACACATTTTTATCCTTTGCTCCCTTTGCGTTTTTTTGTTCTTTTTTGGACTTTGTTTTGGCACGTTTGGTTTGAGGCCTGGTTAATAAGATTTTAATATTTATAGCAACGAAAAAAGACAATGGCATTTTCCTTTCAGAGTGATTGGAGAGACCAAAGGGAAGGGTATTTAATTAAGATTTATCTATAGTTTCAGGCAATAAATTGTATTGGAAAATACTTCTAACTAAGGGTTTTAATTTAAAATTGCTTTCTATGCTAACAGGTTGGCTGATAAGTCCCCGGTCTAACAAAGAAAAACAAATTTTTTTGTCAAAATTCGTTTTTATTATTCAACATAGTTCCCTTCAAGAGCGATACAACGATTATAACGACCTTCCAATTTTTTGATACCATTTTGGTAGTACTCCTTCGGTTTTGCCTCACAATAGGGCTCAGTTTCGGCGATCACCTCTTCATTGCCGCCAAATTTTTTCCCTGCGAGCATCCTTTTGAGGTCTGAGAACAAGAAAAAGTCGCTGGGGGCCAGATCTGGAGAATACGGTGGGTGGGGAAGCAATTCGAAGTCCAATTCATGAATTTTTGCCATCGTTCTCAATGACTTGTGGCACGGTTGTTTTTGGTCAAATGTAAGCTCGCGCGGCACCCATTTTGCACAGAGCTTCCGCATATCCAAATGTTGATGAATGATATGACCAACACGTTCCTTTGATACTTTAAGGCCTCTGCTATCTCGATCAACTTTATTTTACGGTCATTCAAAATCATTTTATGGATTTTTTTGATGTTTTCGACGGTAACCACCTCATTCGGGCGTCCACTGTGTTCACCGTCCTCCGTGCTCATTTCACCATGATTGAATTTTGCATACCAATCAATTATTGTTGATTTCCCTAGGGAAGACTCCGGAAACTCATTATCAAGCCAAGTTTTCGCTTCCACTGTATTTTTTCCCTTCAGAAAACAGTATTTTATCAAAACACGAAATTCCTTTTTTTCAATTTTTTTCACAATACCAAAAGTTGCTTCACAAAAGACGCTCTATCTCACAAACTAATTGACTGACAGACGTCAAATTTTTACACGAATCATTTGAAAGTTAGTACTATATAAAAATAATATGCATTCAATACTAGCGACGTCATCTATGTGTCAGACCGGGGACTTATCAGCCAACCTGTTATAACCTCTTTTAGCTGATTAGGAAATCAACTTGAAATACATTTAATGAAATCGAATTTACAGCTTAGCGCGCGAATAAACCGCTAAAGAGTTGAAGAGCCTCAAGTATAATGACGAGGAGGTCCTTTCTCGCCCAGGCGTTTATTCATTCATTTCGCTTAACACCCGAAGCACGCCCCTCTACTTCTACTTTATTTGCTTTGTTGATTGTCAACATCAATTATTTAACTTTGGCCTAAAACTCCTTCGAGCCGTCCTCTCACACCAATTCTGATCCTTTCGTGGGTCTATTTAAAAACAGTCAAATAAGCGCACATAAAACTTATCACGCCTGAATTTGTCAGCACAAAAGCCAGCGAGGAACCCGAAAGCAACCCTTTTTTTCCGACTTTTACGCATCCTTCGTGCTTTTCCCTTTTCTTTTTCATTTTCTTTCTTTTTTTTGGTTCCCAGTTAGTTGGAAAATTTGTCGCGGCTTCGACGCTTCGCACTTCATTTTGTGTTTGTCTTGTTGAATGCTAAATGCAAATGCTTTGCATACTTTATGCCGTTTTCTACGCTTTTTTCACACGCAACGGAGCGGGTTGGTGTTTCGGCGGTTTTTACCCTGGAAAAATGGGTGAATGGGAAAAAACAGGGAGCGGTGGCAGAGTGGCGGCCACTTAAGACAAATTGCGTGGGCCCCGCAACAAAGGGTGGAGGAGAGAGCTGGGCGAAAATAGGCAAGACTGGTTGTTGCCTCGCGAAAAGAAAACAGAATATAAACAAATTCACTCGCACTCATTTCCGTGCCATTCAAAAAGTTCATACACAATAAGCTATAAGTACGACGGCAGAAATCTGCAAGGCAAAGAAGCAAAGGGTTCTCTCCCAGCTTTTCTTCCCGATTTTCCCTCTTCTCGAGGAAAACTTTGAGGAGCTCACTTTTTTATGGCGCCCCACTTGAGCTCTCCTCGAGTATTTCACGCCGATTTCTGGCCAAGATTTTTTTTTTTTTGTCGAATCTGGCACAGACAGCGGTTCGCTTTGGTTGGACTTATTTTCTTTTGAATATTATGCTTAATTTTCTGCGGCTTCAAAACTTTTCGAGTGGCCAACTTTTTGCCAAGCGCTTTGTGAGTAATTAACCAATTATATAATCGCTGTGCCACATCAAGTATCCGCCATGTGTACGCGCTGGGCAATAAATATTACCAATTTCCCTGCCTCCTTTGGCCTGACTACGCCTGCATGCAGGCTGAGCCTCGGTCTGGTTTTCACATCCATGCATAATACGACTTTATGGCCAAGGCAAACTCATCGGCGCAATAATCCTTGCTCCTGGCGCTACTAACACTTGCACTGCGAGAAAAAGAGGGAATGTACTTGAAAAGAAACTAGAAACTAAGAAGATTGCTAAATTAACTCTCGGAAAATCTCCATCCTCGTAGACTTTAGCCTTGTGATGGCAAAATACATCAATATATCGATACTGTATCGATAAAATCGATAAAATCGATTTATCTGCCACTAATAGATATTCTGTTTATTATATATCGGTTCCATACAAATTGAAAGAGACAATTACAGAAACTATAATTTTTCAGATATCGATAATTTTTGATATTTTAGACACGATTTTATCGATATTATATTGAGTGCAACATTAAGCTGTTTCGATTTGTGTGCGGTATAGCGATATTCTTTTAATATATCAAACTAAAATTAAGGGAAATGTTAATTAAATACCTTTTTTAAGGTCTTGGTCTAGAAAATATCGAAATTTTATCGTTTCATGTGATACCTTTCAATATTTAAAATCTCGATATATAATCATGGTGTAATTTTGTTTTATACATACAACATAAAATATTTATTCTCTTTTCCTTACTTTGTATCCATTCATTTTTTTAATTTTTTTAAATTTAAAATTTAGTTTTATCTTTCTGTTTACAAATTGGCAACTATGTATAATTCCTTGTTTTATTTTTCTTTGTGTAGCCCCCCGCCATGTGTGTGTGGGGGCGTGGCAAATGGCTGTCATGTGGTTTTATTAGAAATTGTTATCGCAGCGCCTGTTGCAGCTTTGGCTCCTAGCTCTAGTCCTGCTCCCACTGCACTCTGTTGCAACCACCGCGTGGCGCTTAAGTTTTGATTTTTATCTGGAGTGGAAGTGGGCGGGGTATCCGGATTGGCATCGGGATCCTTAGAAGGCCGTGAGAGGCCCGGCTTATTGCTCCATTCGCTATTCGCTTGGCGGCCACAAGTGCTTTGTTATCTGCGGAATTAAAAAAAACGTCGCCATATTGCCAAGGCTGGCTGCCAGGCAAAGCTGCTGCTCCTGCTCCTGCTACTGCTACTTTGAGTGCACTTTTAGTGCCATAAATCAGAAATCGGTCCTGCGGCTGCTGCAAGTTTTTCCCGTATTGAATAGCCCTGTGCGTGGTTCGGTTCGCTTTTATTATTGTAATGTAAATACAAATTTATATTGGCATCGTAAAGGTAAGGCAAGGCAAGCCAAGAAGAAAAGCCCCAACGAAAGGGAATCCTTTCGTGGGAGCAGCTCCTTAAGTGCACACACATTTACGGCATTTGGAAACCCCGCCACAGCATACATACACACACGCGGAAATCTTCTGGCCAAAGCAATCGCATTTCCAATGTCAATATTTGTATTTGCTTTCTATGCGAATGCGAATCCTGGGCTGTTATTGTTGCTGCCTTCCTTTTTTTTTATGATTTTGAATTTTATGTTTGGCATTACGAGAGCGACAAAGCCATATGATGAGGAGATGAGGATAAAGGTACAATGGGATGAAAAAGAAGATTTTCATGAATTTTTTAATAATTAAAATAAATTATTACAATTTATTTAAAAACCAAAGGTTGATATATAATTTGTTTTGGCCATGTTTATCTTTATGTTTTAATAAACCCTTTATAACTAAGGTTTTTCCAATAGAAATAATAATAGTTTCAAGGTGTTTTTATATGAGAAACCTCAGGATTCTTGGTTTTTCTAGAATTACAAAGGTTTTCTATTGATTACCTAACACAAAATTCTTCACTTAGCCTAAATTTTCCCACAATTTCCTCCACTGTCCCCTTGTTGCATGCCACACATCTACCCACCGAGGCCAGATTACTTCACCTATTCATTTTATTGTTGGCTACACTTTGATGTCATTAAAGCATCATCTTGTGGCGACCTTTATCAACCCGAGATTAGATTTGCTGGCTTCCTTAAGAGGGCCACAGGCCAGGCCAGAACTCATTGGGTTAACTAGTCCAATCAGGACTAGAGAAATGGCCATAACCACAAAAGAGCCGCCGACAAATCCACATGGCCAGACATGAGAAGCGCATTAACTATTCGCTGCGCCATAAAAATTATGAGACTTTGGCCTACTTTCCATAGAACTCCGAACTGAGAGAGAGAACTCTTTAATATATTGCACATAAACATATGGTTGGGATATATGCACACGTAAGGCGAGTAAAAATTTTATGCCGACACGGGACACGACGACACCTTCACCACTTCGATGTGTAATAAAGAGAATTGTAAAGACGCGCCGTCGCAAAAACCGAATCATAAACCAGAATAATAATTACCCAAAGCTTTGAGAGAAGAACCCCGTCTATAAGGAGGACATGGAAATTTATTGATGTCTCTGTGTGTGAGAGCCTAGGACTTGCCCACCTCATCCTTGGCCGCCTTCACACACTTGAAGCCCTGAAGCGCGTGTTGAGCCTTCGAGGCCATAAAAAGTTCACATAATAATGCCAAATGAGTTACAACAAAAGCCAGCAACGACGACCGATGTCGAGGGGTTGGCGATGGCGAAAAAGAAAGGGTATTGGGGGGTGGAAAGGATGGGTATTTGGGCATGTCCTCGGCACACCCCTGCCCCTCAAAACCAGAGAGATGACTGTATTAGGGATGCCATCCGCGCCAGTCCTTGCGGTCGTTTGCAGTTTTTATTACAAATTTATAGGCACACATGCAAATAAATCGCAGCGCCCCAAAAAAGTCTTTGCTGTCTAAAGGTGTTTTAGACACTAACAGAAAATTAGGGTTCTTTATTTTAGGGGATTTTAAATGATTACTTCTATCAAGTTTATAGGCTCTTTAGTTTAAGAAGTGGGGTTGAGTATGAAAATACTTTTAAAATATAATATCTAGAGGTCAGATAACCATTATTTAAGATTTTAAAGTCTCTTTAAAACTTTCGTTAACAATTAATCACTTAAATTAGCTAGTAATCCTTTTTCTCTCTGCATTTATCCTTCGGTAAAACTTTCTCCCCGCCGTTGTCAGTGCGTTTCGCTTTCAATTGAAAAGTTTTTGCAAATTTCATAATGCTTATTTGGCCAATGTGTTTGTTCTGGCCCAACACTTTTGCTTGCCGAAAGTTTTCCACTGTTTGTGTTTGTGTCTCAGTCGTCGTCGTCGTCGTTGGTGTGTTTGTCTTTTGCAGTTTTTGGTCAACAAGTTTCCTTCGCATTTTCGGCGAGTCGCACACCTGCCGACAAGGACAACAAAGCCCAGGAGCTAGGGGCAGAAGCAGGAGCATGGGATGCCTGGGCGACATTTAAGCTCATCTAATGCATGTGTCCGTTTGTGTTTGTTGTGTCCACATGCGACAACGGCCAGGACAACGACAACGCCGGTAACTTTCATCGAAGCACGAAGGACATCTTCCTTTTCGGTTTGCCGTGATTCAGCAGAGAAAGCAATCTTTCTGCTGCACACGGCGTGAAAATCGCGAAAATAAATATTGAACTGTAAAGCCAAAGTCAACGTTGCCAAGGATGTGTGTGTGTGCGTTATGGGTCCTCGTCCTCCGTTGCCGGCTTCCTTGGGGGGCTGTTAAGGGTTAAAGCCGCTTTCCACCAGGCGCACCTGATGCCCCGGTAAGTTCTGCTTTGACTACGTTCCCCTGCCAGTGCTAAAAGTGTCCCGCAGTAATTGGCTTGTTTGCAGTAGGGCTTTCATTCAACTTTCCATCGACGTTCGACCGTTCGACGAATATTTTTTAGAAAACTGCAACTAATAGGGATTAAAAAGGACAGAGTGTCCTCTATGTGAAAGTTATTCCTGGCAAAGGAGTTTTTTAAATTGAAGCCAAGGAATATTGCAATTTAATGTTCATATTTATTGTATAAATTTTACTCTAAAAATTAGAATTACAGGAGCATATCCTGCTTAGAATTGTGGTTATTAGAAATCACTTTACGCTTTAAGATTTCGTTTCAAGGTTTCCATTCTCTTGACTTTTGATTCTTCTTGGGAAATGTTGCGTCTTGAAATTTTAACGAGACACCTGGGAATTGCATCATTTCGTGTCATTTCTTTCGCCCTACCACCATTGTGTGTGTTGTCCTTGTTGTCCTTTGTGTGCAACTATAATAAATAATGCTCGCTGCCCCCCCCACACTCCCCCTGGAAATAGTAAGTAAAACGCAGGCTTGACAAGCAGAAGAACAAGGAATCACAGAAGAAGAACAACGAACAACTGGAGGAAGGACCTCTCAGACTTGGGAGCCGCAGGGCAGCACGAATGAGAGGACAAGTAGCAATGGGGCGTTTCGCAACGCCTTAATTGAAATTAATGTATATCCCTTTTCGATGGCACACATATGTGCCGTAGATAAATGTATTGTACTATATGCACTTGGAGAAAGTTTAAATCTATGAAAGAGTTCTTGATATTTTTTTATTTTATTGTATTTATAAATTGAATTATTAGATTTTCTCTTTATAAACAATAATTCCAGGAGGCCAAAGCTCACAAGATGACCCTGGTGTATCCTCGCTTCATCGCTTTTAGCTTTAGAATTCCCAAAGGGTTTTAGTTGCAAACTCGATTTAACAAGAAAGTTTTCCTGCTACTTCAACAACTTTTGTTGTATTTTTAATATTACATATTTTTCTATATTTATTCAAGCCACAATTCCCAAAAACCAAACCCATTTTCGTTGAGTGCTTGCCTCATTCGTGTGGGTATCTATAGTACTTGTACCCCTTACTCATGGCGAATAGTTTTTGTTTTGTGCTTGTTCCGGCCAAATTGACTTATGCCACAAGCAACAAGCAGCATGTTAACTGTCTTGCATCCCAGGCTAACAACAACAGCAGCCCGCGTAACCCCCAAGTCCTTGTGTTATTTCCCGCTTTTCTTTGCAAGTTGCGTGTCCCGAATAGTTTGGACACGCACAGAGGAAGCGCACAAAATATTATATTATATATATTTTCCGTTTAACGGCTGTTTTGTGCTGCCGTCGGCCGTAAACGGGGGAATAATTAGCCGTTAGCCGTTAGCTGTTAGCCTTTTGTTGTTATTATGTCAAAAGAGAAGAGGGAACGAACCTAATGGGCCAACGGAATTTTGATTTTAAAAGATGGCCATGCGTGCATGCCTAATGTGCCAAGGTCCTTGAGACTTTCGGTGGCCAAATTGCCTCACACTTGGCACATATTCCACTTCATATTCGTGCCTTCGCAATCCCACTAAATAACTATAATTTTTAACGCCTGTTATGGAGCCAAAGAAACACTGGTAAGCGAGCAACAAAGCCAGGAATCAAAGCTTCCACCAAAAAGGACAACAAAAGACGATTTCCTTGGTGGATTATAAGGCAGATTGAGGGAGCATAAAGGATATTCAGGAACTATATATTTCTATAGGCTAATTTATAAATAATAAAGAAAATTCTAGTAATGTAAAAATATTAATGGAACTTTTGTTATATTTAAAAATTAAGAACATACAAATGTTTAATTTATTTAAAGACCTAATTTCAATATTTATAATATTAAAATCCTTTCCTAGGGTATTTTCTAGTTGAAACCCTTTTCATATATCCCATTTTTTGCGCGTGTTTAATGTGCATTGTACCACGAATATTCGGTCATGGCTTCGGGATTTCCCCTCCATCACCATTTCGGTCTTCACCTGAGTTTCCCTTTTAATTTCTTGAAAAGGTTTTCTTCCCTTTTGTTGTTCTTGCTTATTACGCATCGCACAAAGGCAAATATTGAGTGGAATGAGTTGAAAAGCAGAAGAACGAACTACTGGCTGCTTTTAGCTTGCTTCTGCTTGCTCCTTTATATGAATTACAATAATAAAGAAAAAGGAAAATGCGAGGGGAAAACGCATATCAAAAGTTTGGGGCCAAGGCAGCCAAATAAAATCATAAAAATTACAAAAGGTAAAAGGGAGGAGAGAAGAGTAGAGGAGAGCAGACAGTGGCAGCTCACGAAATGCGTTCAAGAAAAATCACCGTAATAAAGCCAAGCGTCTGGGGTCTTCCCTGGGTGTATATGTGTGTGTGTGTGTTGCAAATAAAACAATTTGAGTGGAAATAAAAAATAAAACAACCTGGAGCCAGAGAGCTGATGGGTTAAGGAAAGAAAGACAGAGAGAGGTAGTAGGGCGCTTAACACAACACGCCCCAAAAACTGTAAGCGAGGACGCAATCCTTTGTAGCAACAGCAGCAGCAGGATCCTCAGGATTCTCAGACAGACAGACAAACATTACTCGGCAAACAATGCGTTGTCCTCCTCGTCGCGGAGTAAAACACAGCTTAAATTATTAATAAGAAAGCATAAGAAAAATAAATGCGAGTGTATGCTGCCGGGCAGCAGCTAGCAAGATAAAGACGCTTCCAAAAAAGGAAGAAACTGGAAATGCACAAAGGGAAATATTTATACATTTTGTATAAATGTTCTACAAATTAAGGATATTTTATAATAACAATAAGAATACTACAAAGAAATAAATAAATATCACGACCATAGAAATACTAACTCGTAAAAAGCATTGCCTACTTATTGGGGTTTAACTAGTTTGTTTCACTTGTACCACTCTTTTTGTGTATTTAACATATTTATCTCTTTCTCTTTTTTATTTTATTAAAATAAACTACTCATTTTGAGATTTTTTTCAGTGTAAAACCTTTACAACAAGAAGAAAATCAGGAACGGAAGCATTTCCTGGCTCGGTCACCGGTTTCTGCCCTCTGTCTTGTCCTTTAAGTTCGCGGTGCAATGGTCGGTATAGTGGGGTCAGTGGGTGAATCAGGCGTGACAGTGGGTGGCAATGGTGGGCTCTCATCATCACCATCTTTCAAGCTGGCAAAGGGAATAGCTGAGCACACCTGAGTGGCTCTGCTGGACAAGCTGCTTCTGCTGCTGCTGCTGAAGGGATAGCGGAAGTCCTTAAGCTTGAAGGCCTTTGAACCAAGTCACGTCAGCCAAAAGATTTAGTTATGCGTTCTAATCCCTAACTAAATCCAAAGAAGAAAATAGTTAAGGAATCTGAGAGATACTCAATATCAAAAATCAAATGCAGAAAGAAATAATTAAATTTAGTTTTTATTTATATAAATAAATGATTTTTCTGCCAGCTGCATTCAGTTTTTATTTATATTTCTTTGCCAGAAATTTAACTGGTCTGACAAACATTTATCAACAATTTAAGCATTACAAACTAAATTAAATTCTTAAAAAAAAGGAAAAAACCCAGATGCAGCCCCAACCCCTCTTATTCTGCCCCATAAAATCCAGATTTTTTTTTCATTGTCTTGTGCATTTCTTTTGTTATTAAATATTATTTTTGCCAGCCTCACCTTTACACGATATTTTTTTAAACGCCTTTTTTATGGCCTACGAAGATGGCCAAGCGACCTCTCCCCCCTTGTTTTGGGGGCCATTGGCCATCCCCTCGTGATTTATGCTGCGCGGTCAAGTGTAAGTTCCACCGCTGGCACCTCGGGGCAGGAAATTGGGTTTAACGGCGGCGGCAGTCAGCGGGATCCTGGCAGCTCGTTTAATTTCAGGCAATTTTTTTTATTCTTTTCTTCTTCCGCCAACGTTTTATTAAATATATACCTTCCTTTTTCCTCCCGTTACTTTTTTTTATGAACTGGTTATCAGCGGACTACTTTGCGTGTTGCGATTTGCCTTAATTAGTCGGGATATTAACCGAACTGAGCCGGGTTGGTTTTCATAATTGTGAAAGCCTGTCAGCGGTTAAGCTGCAGTGGCATTTTTCCCTCTCATTTTCCGTTTTTTTTTTCAGCTTTTCTGTTTGTTAATAAATCACAATTTATTGGCTACTCATTAACCTTTGAGCTGATGGATAATAAAAGAATGCAAATGAAGGGACACGACACTCTGTGATTGTTTTTTAATCGCCAGTTGCAGAGAAAGGATTCGGTATTGGAAAATGTGGGAAAATAATAAGAGGGCAGTCGGGGTGTCAGTTACATACTTTTCTGCATACTCGACACTCAATTATTTTTCGAATTTCTGTTTGTCGCACAAATTGTTTTGACAATATCCCCATGCATTCCACAAGAAACCGCACAAAGGAAATCCCGGGCATAAAGCAAATTTGTATTTGTCCTTTGAAGTGACAAACACTTTTGTTTATATCTTTTTGTGGGTTTGTGGGCAGAAACCATTTAATTTTGCAAAAAGCCCTGAGAATATGTACTGCAGGCTGTGTGGCGTGTCATTTGTAAAACTGTCAAGAAAAATAAAGGGAACGAGGGGTGCTAAATTAAAAGAGCATTTCGTAAAGGGCTAAGGCCTTGAGATTTTCATATTTGATATCTTTAAATTGTATTAAAATGTTTGTATTAAATTAAATGTATAATTAAAGAATCAATTACAATAAATAACCCTTATAAAAAGCTTGCCTTGCTTGCTTTTCCTTAAAAAAAATATCATCCTGACCAAACTGCAGGCGACTGTGTGTCATTTATTAAACATACAACAGCTGTAAAAGAACCGAAAAAGGGGAACAAATTAAAAGCGCATTTATATTGGTTAAGCCTCCGAGTTGCGAGTTTTATTTATACTTTTGTCTTTTTTTTCTTTCTTTTTTCCTCCCCCGGATTGCAGGACTTCTTTTTGAAGGACTTCACCCCCGCTAACGAGCGTCCATTATGCAAACAATAAGCACAAGCTTCCTTTCCAGATAACAAACCAACCCACAAACAAACGGAACGAAACGCATGAAAATATCCTTTCTGGCTGGACGGCGGGGTAAAAATATTGCGCATACGCCACGCATCCTGCGAGTGGCTTTCATTCAAAAATAGATTTATGTATGGCATTTAAAATGGGGGGTGAGCGAGGAGACAACAAACAAAAAAAGTAACAACAAAATAAAAGGGACACACAACACAAACAAAATCAAGAAAAATGTGCTGCAGCATTTATCAAACGTGATGCCGTCGCAAATTCGTGGGAATGTTTCAAAACTCCACCGTCCTGCTTTTCCTTCACCAAAGAACTGCTTGACATCATTATTCTTCAACAATGTGCACTGCATTTTGGTATCATTAAAATGTGATCACTTCGCATTAAAGCTGTAGTCAAATGAGGGGCGGGAAAGGAGGCCCGCCGGAGCAGGAGGCGTGGCGCCATCTTGGGGCAGCAACAACAGCGATTTGATTTAGTGCCACACATTATTTCACGTAAATATCTGCGTTGTTGTAGGGCTGCCTTCATGGGTGTACGATTATGTATATATATGTTTTGCAATAATGTCAACAATAGACCGAAGCTCTTTGACATGTGTGCGTGTGTACAGAGAGAGAAAATTTGGAAAGTATTGTTAGAGATATAAATGAGAAAATAAAACAAAGGTCAGAAAAAAAAGGTTAGTCTAAAGACTGTTTCGTGCAAAAATTTGGTCCTTCGAGCCTGGACAGGAATATTGGTTTTAAATAGTTTTTTTTATCTTCATATTATTTTTTTTATATTTTAATGTTTCATGTTTTTAACTTAACTTGGAATTCACTTAGAATTTAAAAACTTGAAACGTTCAAAAATAAATTAAAAATTACCAGAAATGTTCTACCGAGTTAAAATATTAACAAATATTTTGAAATAGAATTTCTAATTTACATGAACTAAAAAGCTCTAAATAATTGATTCAAAACTTCGAAACATTTTTCTCAGTGCTCTCGTGTGCTCCAGTTTTGACTGGCAACATTTACATTTAGCATTTTGCCCCACTTGTTGACTTTCTGCCAGCGGGTTCCACATCCCGTCGATTTGCATGATTTTCGCATTTATGCGCTTAATTTACTATTAAATAATAGGAAGCAAACAAATGTTTAAATGGGGAGGACTGTAGGTGGGTTTATAAAAAGGATATATGTACATTTAGCAGGCAAGGCATAATGGATAATGGTTAAATGTAATAAGCGTTCAGTATCAACTTACCTTTACTCCAATGTGAACCGGTGCAAATTCTGTTTTGTGTATTGAAGGAATCGGTATCGGTAATTGCATGGGAAGGGGGCAGGACATCATGGTCGCTACCTGTGAATGCAAACAGAAGAGATAGAGATTTGTTAGTTGGATTTGGATTAGGATTGGCAAATTATGAAAGGGAGGCGAGTGTATGGGGTGAGTTTATGAGCTCTAAAAATGCAATTATCTAATAAATCACTTTCTACGTTTATTAAGAGCCAACAAGGATGAAAGCTAATCCTTTAAATTACTATTTTATTTACCTTAAATTCTTATAAGAAATCAAAATTGAAATCACAAAACCTACTTTTGTATTGAAGATATTGTTTTGTTTTTTAAGAGGGCTTTTAAAAAAGTTTATGTCAGATAATCAAAAACTTGAGAACGAATCCATTTACTTAAGACAAAAAATGCCTTGAAAATATTTGCTGGCCAACACAAAAAAAAAAAAAAAGATATAAAATTGAGAAACTTTATCAAAACTGTGCATACAATTTATTCCCAAGAGCATCTTTAATCCCTTTTAATAAACAACTTTGAGTAGTTGCCATAAAAACATTTATGTTTACTGAAAGTCAAGAATTCGTTTTAACTTTTTTAGTTTTCCTTGTTTTTTAATACCAAACTTTTAAGGTGATTTAAGTGGCTATGTATACAATTATAAATGATTTATTAAGCCGTTTAGTTTGCTTAAAAACCAAACAAAGACAATTTATAAATCAAAAAGCTTACTGAAATCAATTTATTCAATTGTTTGTTGTCCTTTAAATCTTTATTTGTTAAATAAAACGATTTTCTTAATAAAAAAAAGCAGATTGAGCCTTGCTGATTACCAAATCAATGCCACAGCTGCTGCCGTTTTTCCCCTCTGACACATAAACCCTTTTATTTTACCTTTTTTTTTACCATTGCCCCAGCAGTTCTCAATTCACCGTTGGCATTGCAATTTTTCGCCTTTTCAATTTCGCGCGTTTTAATGGCGGCCAACACAGGAATCGTTTCCCTCTCACATCCTTTCTCCTTGATGAACACACACACACGCATACATACGAATCACGACCGCATTGCATTTCATTTCATTCGAAGGGCGGCAAGGGGCTAAAGAAAACCCGGGGGGAGGGGAGGCGTGACCAACGTTTCATTTGGCGCCCATCATCATTGTCATTTCCGCTTTTGCGTAACGATGTCAACGTTTTTGATGGCTTCATTTCGTAGCACACTGCACTTTGCTTTTCCTTTTTCATTTTCAGTTTCGTTTCGGGCGGCAAATAAATCATAACCCAGCCTCCTCGCCAGCAGTTCAGCCCCCTTTCGCTGCCATTGCTGCGCCTTTCTTCCCGACCAATAAAAACTTTTCGACTTTGTCATAATACGAGCAAAAAGGAGAATAAAAAGCTGCGAGAATAAAGAGCAGCGCCAAATAGTGGCAAGCGAGCAGCAACAACAAATACAAAGTAAATCACAGAAGGAGAATAGGGAGAGAGGGAATGAGAGTGAAACTAAGATATAAGAAAACACAGAAACAAAAATTTTCATATAAACTAAAAAGAAACACTAAAATATCCCAAAGATTGCCTAAAAAACTTGTTCACTTCTGAGTGGAAATTATCAGCTGCCGCTTTGTTGTACATTGCAGGCAAAGCTTCTACAAGAAAATATAAATAATGTAAATTTCTTTTAACAAAAAAGAATAAATAGCTTTCTGTCATATATCTGTTAAGTAAAGACATTCTTTTCTTCGCAAAGATCGCCTAAAAAACTCTCTTGGTCACTTCTTACTGGAACTTTTTAGCTGGGGTTGCTGCTTTGTTGTACATTGCAGGCAAAGCATCATGTACATTCCTTTTAACAGTAGAGTATACATTGCTTTTCTGTTATATATTTATATATCTGTTAAGGGGGTTTCCTGAATTACAAGGTCAAAAAAATCGATTTTTTTTTATTGCTTAAATCGATAGATAAACTATCTAAGAACATACCACAAAAATTTCAGAAGCCAATTCGAAGTATTTTCGAAGATACAGAGATGAAAGCAAAGGAGCGCCGATAAGGTTTGCAGGCGCTTGGCAAACTTTGAAGCGCGTTTTCTCCACTTTAATTTTTACGATTCTTTCGAATTGGCGGGAAAGATAACAAAAAAACTACTGGACCGATTGAAACGAATAAAGGCTTATTCTCTTCAGAATTAAATTCTCTTCTAGTTGAACTAAAACGGTTGTTGAAAACCGCTTTTTATATTTTTTACAGCATGTTAAAGTCAATATTTTATCCCGAAAAATGAAATTTTGACTTTAACATGCTGTAAAAAATATAAAAAGCTGTTTTCAACAACCGTTTTAGTTCAAATAGAAGAGAATTTAATTCTAAAGAGAATAAGCCTTAATTCGTTTCAATCGGTCCAGTAGTTTTTTTGTTATCTTTCCCGCCAATTCGAAAGAATCGTAAAAATTAAAAGTGGAGAAAACGCGCTTCAAAGTTCGCCAAGCGCCTGCAAACCTGCTGGGCGCTCCTTTGCTTTCATCTCTATATCTTCGAAAATACTTCGAATTGGCTTCTGAAATTTTTGTGGTATATTCTTAGATAGTTTATCTATCGATTTAAGCAATAAAAAAAAAATCGATTTTTTTGGCCTCCTAATTCAGGAAACCCCCTTAAGTGAAAACTTTATTTTTACTAATCATTATTTAACAATTATTTTTCCTAATTTTCTAAAAGAAATCTTCACAAATTTTGTTTGCAGTGCAAGGGAAATTGTTGAAAATTAAAATGGCATGACAAAGTGGCGAATGTTGTCAAAACTTTTGCATTTGGGCAAAGCAACAACCGGCAGCCAACAAGAAAAACGGACAATGTGTTATGGCCAGGGCGTGAAGAAAGGGACACGGACAGTGAACGTCATAAAAATAGTTGCATGCCCGCGTGCACACTCCCGACAGTATTTCAATTTCCGGCCTCGATTTTAGTGCGGCGACTGCTTCTGGTTTTGTTTGTCTGCCAGCCTTCCTTTGGAAACTCTTGTTCCCCTCCTCAGCAATTTGTGTTCAACTAAAAAATATTTTGGTAAAACATTTAAGCAAACAATATTCCTATCGCATTACACTTGTCGGCAAACGAGCTTCCCCTTTTCATTCTCACAGCTTTGGGGGGTCTCCTAGGCAGAGGCACGTGTTAATGGGTATGTTTCCCCAGCCCCAGCACTCAATGAGTTGTCAATGGCATCGATTACCGAAGACAACTTTTTCTAGGCATCATAACAAAACTATTTATGTCTCATTTTAACTTGACGGCAAGTCAACTACACTGAAATAAAAAGATTAAATATATTTATAAATGGAAAAAGTAAATATAAAAAGCAAATGGGGCAAATTGGTTACGACGAGTGCTCTTAAAATTCCCAAGTACGAATTCAGGTATAGACTGTTATAATGAGAAAAATTATATAGACAAGTAATAACTCATAAGAAATCATAAAATTTGAAAGAAATTTATAAAATGTTTGGAATTTTTAAATCTAGACTTGTTTTTATTATTTTTATAAACTTTTATACCAATAATTTATCTTCATGCTGGCTCATTAAAATCCCAAATTCAAAGATACCTTTCCCTATATTAATTTCAATATTTATTTTAAATTATAATAATATTTATTTCAAGTGTAACCCCATCACCTTCCGTTTCACTAACTGTCAGTCGGCTGTCAGTTTGTTTACGCATTTCACAGCAAATTGCTTTAAGTGCTACAAAAGTGTCATTTACATGGGCAGCATGGCAAACTAATTAATAGAATTTCAACTCGTTTTAAGCATGTTTTTTGTGTTGTTTTAGCTGGAGCAGGAGTTGCCAGTCCGTCATCATTATCAAAAGTAGTGGCAAAGTGCAACGGAGCATGGCTTGGCTTGCATTTTAATGACGACAACAAACGGAAATTGACGTTGCCTGACTGACTTTTTCAACATTGTTGCCGGCTTTTTATGCTGACACGCGACACAACAACGGGAATTGGCGAAAGGAGAAAATTACGGCGGAGAAGGGAGAATGTCCAAAGCGGAGAAGCAAAGAAACGGACTGGCGAAGAATCGAGAATTGAGAAATTAGAGTGGTATATGAACCTCTGCCAGAGTCCGCATGTGGCTGCCATATGGACACTGTGCTCTTGCAATAAATGTCCAACTTTCAAAGTTTTACACTGAGACTTTACTTGAGAATTTGGAGAATTCAAATACTTTATATCATATTTTAAATCATCTCTAGGAAAATGTCTATAAAATATATTTAAATTTAATTTATCATGCACCAGTTTAATTTATTTATATTCATCAAATTTCCATGATTTTTTTACTAGTGTTCTCCCCAGCTATCGCCTCTTCATCAGGGGACATTGATGCATGGCTCGAGCCGTCTTTAGTCGCCCTGCCACGCCCTCGTCCTGTCGCAATGCTCCACCCATTGGGCCCGGACCGTCCACCCACGCGTTAATTTGTCCAGCTTCGTGGTGGACACAACCATGGCTCGGCCATTCGAGCAGGATAATAAATGTAATATGGCAGCAATGAGAGCGAAACGTCGTAACGGGACGGTTGCCATTGAAGCTGCATGCGCAATTAGGCCTGCGGGATAAGGGGGAGCTCGCCCAGCCGCCCACGAAAACAATGATTAATGAGCAGTTGCAGCAACAACAGCAGAAACAACAGCAAACGGCAATCATACATCATTCGGTTAAGTTCAGTTGAGCGAAGTTGAAGGCCGAACCAGGCAGCAAACAGCTACAACGACAGCGGCAACCTGTCACAATTGCAGCAACCTGCAGCAAGTTCATGGCATTTGTCGCCGACGTAGTCGTCGACGTTGTTGCGTTTTCCACTTCACTGGGCATGCGCGACGCATCTACACAGCTGCAGGGTATCAAGCCCGGAGTAACAACAACAACAATAACAGCAGATGCAAAAGCAATAACTGCCACTGCAGCAGCAGTAGAGGTAGCAGCAACAGCTGTGCCAATCGTGCAGCAAATCAAGCGAACATTTTTGCACGGGGCCATGCACTGAGCAAAAATATAATTAGAATTATATGAAATTTGCTTTACAGAGACTGAAAACATACGACTATTCCAAGAAAAACGATCAAAGGTAAGTAAAATTAGCCAGAAATACTTCGAGATTTTATATATTATAAAGACAGATCTTTTAAAAAACCATCTATAATAATAAAAGCATTATTAAACGATTGATTTTCTCACATTTCATAGCTTTTGTTATAAGAATCTTCCTCTCACAAAGTATTTAATTAATATTTAATATATTTTTAGCTCTTAGAACCACTTCCCCCTTTCAGATGAATTCTTTTTCCAAGTGCAAGTACTTGACGAAATATAAGGGGTGGGGATAGCCGCGCCCCTGGCACTGATATCGCATACAGCACAAACGCAAAGGCGGCTGGTTAATGAACAGGTGGCCGCTGGCCGCTGACTCAACTGAACTCAACTCGACTCGACTGCATTTGGCCAAGAGCATTGAACCTGGTCATGAGTACAATTACTTCCAATCAATTTGCATAATCAATGGAAGAATCTCTTAAATAGATAACAAAACACAATAAATCAACAGTCGATCTTTTTTGCTGCGTTTGAATGATTAATTAATGAAGCAGTTTACCTTTTTATTTTTGTGTTGTTTTTTGCTAAGCTTTTGTAGAAGGTGAAGTGCAAGTAAAATAAGCGGAAAGTAAAAGCTTTCATTAAAATAAAACAGAAAACTACGGTTGTACTCAGTAGAGGTTGTTAAAAGTATAAAACAATTTAGTTTTCTAATCGAAATGAGTTATTGTAAGTTTACTGAATATTTTTAAGTAAGTAAGGAATTAATTATAATTAAAATTATCTGTGTTTCATGGTCTCTTTCATTGAACTTGTAAAAAACTAAACCCATAAATGAAACTATCAATAGTGGGAAGTACTAATTTTTAAGCACATGTTCTGTGACATACATTTTATCCACAATCAAACAGATTTTTTACACACACAAATTTCCTATCTGGGTTTTTCCATGCACTCTCGATGACAAGGACTGCATCAATCAGCGGGGAGGAGAGGCGCACAAATCGCATTAAAAAGCTCAAATCGTTTAGATTTGTGACACTAAGCAGCCACAGCACCACAGAGCCCAGAGCCAACCACCCACAATCCGGAATCCGCAATCACAGCAAGCACAAGCACAAGCACAGCCACAGTAACTGCCACAATCACAACCACTGCGGATGCCTTGGCAACAATAACGAAATCTTACCAAGAAATTGTGCAGATTTAGCATGACAAGTGAAAGTAAATAGAGAGAGAGATGGTCTGGAGGAGGAGCCGTGCTGGGGCTGCCCTGTGGCCAAGGATTTTCCTCTCCGTATTGAGCTGGCACTTTATGCAAAGAATGACGCCCATATTTCACTCACAAAACTCGGTGTTGGCTTAATGCGCTGGGAAAACACGCTGCCGTCAAAAAGTTGCAGGCCCCACAACGGAACGGAATGGAACGGAACCGAACTTGTTGCAACATCGAGATCAAGGAAAAGTGAAAAGCGACGAAGGGCAGGGGCAGGGGAAATGGAATTGTAAGACGAGCGAAATTGAAAAGCGAAATGCGAGCATTTGCATAAATTCAGTTTACGCCAAAAAGGTTCTGGAGGGCGGGGATGGCTATTGAACAGGAAGCGACCGTGATAATGATAAGACCGGCAACGCCACAATAGGGAAATAGTGATGCTAACTGAACTTTTGTTTAGATATTTTTATAAAAATTGGGATACTTACTACTTGCTAAGCTAAATTTGTGTCTGAGCAGACAAGAGGAAGTCTCTGTTCAATCATTATTTTCAAAATAAACGGTTGCTAAAAGACTCTATTAAAACAACCGCTTAGTTTCGCTATTTTTCTATTACGCTCTCGTCTGAGGGTTTTCATCCATAAAAATGTTCTCTATCTCTCAAAGATTTATATAATTCTTAGAGGAAAAAATTTAAATATTTTTCATTGATAGATCGCTGTCATCTCTATGACCTGAAAGAAGTTCTTGTTCGAGACAGGTGCGAAATAATAGCCTTCTTTTGAGAGCCAACGAAACGGGGGGCCGGCAAGTGGTGTGTCTGTGTGTGTTTTTGTGGTGGTGTGGGCGTGTCTGAGGACTTAGCGGGATCCGTGCAGCGCCTAAAACTATGCAACGCACAAGCAAATGTGTTGAAAATCCTTTTCTGTTAAGGATTTGCCTGGCTGTTGTTGCTGCGGCAGCCCTTTGTTGTTAGTGCTAACAGCTTTTGTTGGCTCACACACACTCATGTGTATGGTAAAAGTGCATGTGTGCGGTTTTGTGCCGCATCAAATTGCATTAGTGTTGAAAGCAGTAACCAAAAAGGAGGCAGCGAGAAAAGCATAGAAAATCCAGTCTCAGTCTCAGTTTGTCTCCTTTACCCATCTCGGCTGCTGTCTCTTTCGCTGCCTCGTCTTCTGCCCCCCATCTACCACTCTCCTGTTCTCAGTTCTCAGGCTCATCGTCCTTTGTTTGCTTTACATCAGGACATTGTCAACGGATTTCGCCTTTTTGCATTCTGATCTGATCTACCACTCACGCCCTAAACCAGCGCGTAGCCTTTATTTGCCTGGTTGACGGGGAAGGCAGAGGCTTGGGTAGAGGGGAGGTGCCAGAGTGTAGCAGCAACCTCCTCTTTTCTAGACAGAGTGTGTGTAACGGCTGTAATGCTGCTACTTTCGCCAGGCTTTGGGTAAGCCTCCTCCAGATGGCAAGGCGGCTCAGTTGGTGCCTGCAAGCTGCAACTTCCCTGCACTGAGCAAAAATAATGATATAAATACTATTTACATGGAAATTCCTGCAAAGTACAAGCATGACGACTGAGAGTACTGTGAGAGAGCTTTGCAATGGAGCCGAATGAGATCGTTTGGGTTAAGTAGTATCCGAGGGAACACTATAACACTGTATCATCCCAACTTAAGACAAGATTTCTCGCTGTGTTGTAACCCCCTTCACATTCCATATGCTGCATGCGAAATCCAAGCAGACTCCCCAAAGTTGGCCAACAGGAGCAGCAACATCATTCATCATTTAGCATTCGTCGTAGCGACTCAGTTGGCACATCGCAGTGTGTGTGTCTGTGTGTAATTAAAAATGTCAACGCACAATGGGTCTGGGATTGGGATTGGACTTAGGTTTGGGTTTAGGTTTAGGTGTTGGACATGCAATCACAGGTACGGTGCCCGATTCGGCCTGCAAATGAGGCGAAGGATTTCCACCAACAGAAATGAAAGCTGCAATTGCAACGATAAAGTTTTCTAATTCAATTCAAGATGTTTCGTATTTTTGGGGGGAAATGGAAACTCACAAAGAATTGTTATGGGTTTTTTTTTTTTGTCTCATTTTCATTACACAATGTTTCAATCATTCTTATCTACACAGTACACACACACAACCACGTACTAAAAGCTACACCCAAACCATCTAGACGTATACGTAACATTCATCTTGGCCAGCCAGCCAGCCCCGCAGACTGCAGACAAACATTTTTCGCAAATTAAATGAAAACACCTGATGATATTCGAAGCAATAACTCCCGACGAATGTTTCGTGGAGAAGAGTTTGCTTCTCTTCTGTAGATTTTTCTACCTATCACTTCACTTTTTCTCTTTTTTTTCGAGGATGGAAAGAATCTAAAAAGTGAAAGAAAATGTTCCTTTCTTATATTTTGAAATGAAAAACAAATTATAAAATTAAAACATCAAAGAAACTCTATGAAATAGCTAAATATTTGTGGTTTCTGAAACGTTTGTTTATTTAAAACTAATTCGAAATATATATTTTTTTATATTTAAAAAGATTTTGAAAGAAATAAGTTTTAATACCTAAGAAAATCCATTTATTTATTTATACCTTCAAGCTGGGTATTTGTATCTTCGAATAACCTAACAAACTCCCAAATATCATCATCCATGGTATACCCTCTCATTTTGGCAACAATTTTTTATTTTTCGCAATTTGTTAGTCGAAAAAAAAAGCAAAAACCCACAAAGAACAAATGCAAAAGAAAGACACATCAGAAAACAAAAAACACAAAAGCAAAGGCAACCCAAACAAATGGTTGCCACGTTCTCATCCACACAAAAATTAGTTTGAAACAAAAACCGAAAAGATTTTTACAAAATTAGTTTGCTCAGACGACTGCTGTGCAGTGGGGAAAAGACACCATATCCATATTAAAAAGTTTGATTGCTGCAACCTTGGACTGTGCGGCTGCGCAACAGGCTAAAGCTATTGAGTTGTCAACAAAAAAAATCGAATAAATAAAGACAAAGGCATCAAAGAACCAAAAGAATAAAACTCGCAAAACATTGAGCGAGCTTTTGTCGTACTCTCATTTCATGGTTTGCCTGGCAAATAAATGAGCTTCATTATAGTGTGAAATTGAATGCCTTGAGTTTAAATGAATTATACAATAAAAAAGTTGAAAATACTTGGAAAAAATAAATAACAATGAGACCAAAAAACCAAAACTGAAGGGGATCAAGTGCTCTTTTTTCAACTATGCCATTTTTGGGATTCATCCAGCGGTGAATTGTTCTAGAAATTAATAACGTAAACTGTTTAAGGCATTGGCATAAATCAGTTGAACAATTTTAAACAGTATAGAACATAAATATAAGACAAAAGGTCATGAAAAGTTAAAGAATATTTATTTATTTATTTAATGCTAACTAATAGTTATAAACTAAAAGTTAACAAAGGATAATGAGCAATGGCTGCCGAGGCCTTCCGCTCTACAGTGTATTAACAAAGATATGTGTGTGGAATATGTTATAATTAAATTTTATGTATGAGATTCATTTTGTGTAGAAAGTATATAATTTTATTTGAGTTTGCTGCTGTTGGATTCGCAAGGAGATGGATTGGGTTATCATTGGAAAAGCAAATTGTTCTAACATGTGAAAGTGCAGTGCAGTCTATTAAAATGTGTTGGATGTCTATCGCTGAGGTGTTGCAAAAGGGACAGATACTTGTTAGGGATCTATTCATATAATGGGCGTTTGTGAGTTGTGTGTGTCCTAGTCGTAGTCTATTTATTATAATTTGTTGTTGTCGGTTGAGGTTTGTGGTTTTGAAAGAGAAGTTTGCTGGGGTGTTTAGTAAGATCTGTTTGTACCATTGGGTAGTTTGTGATTGAAGACTGTTCAGTTTATCGGTATAGTGTTTTTTAAGGAGTTGTGTGATGTCTTTGGTGTTGAAGTTGTCTGTAAATATTAGAGGGTATTTGTGTGTTTCTTTAGCTGCTGTGTCTGCTCTCTCATTGCCTTGTATACCTATGTGGCTAGGGATCCAAATTAGTCTGATTTTGGGAAAGAGTTTGGTAATAAGTGATCTTATTGTATTAGGGTAGTAAGAGTAATTGTTTATGTTTGAAATGGATTTGATTGAGGAAAGGGAAAAATAAAAATAAAAATAATTGTAAAGCAAATCTTTTTTCTATTGAATTATTTACCATTTTCATTTAAAAATACTTAAAATTTTAAGAAAATTTAGAGTCTAAGCCTTCTTACATCTATGAAACGCACTGTAGACAGTGCGTATCTATAAGATACACCATTTCGGGCTCTGCGAATCCTTTTACGTAGACAGCTAGCAACTTGGTTATTAATAATTTTTAGTAAAGCCTGCGTAATGAGGGTCTTGGCCTCTGAGAACTTTTGCTGTCTCCATTTTTGGTTCTCTCCTTGTTTAATCTTTCATTTTTTTGTTATCCGTTGGTGGTTTATTTTTTTTTTGTTTTGGTCATGCCGGGCAACGAGTGTTAATGACATCTGAAGAACACGAACGAGTTTTGGGCCTGTGCGAGTGACTCTTTTCGGTCTATCTGTCAGGCGTTGAAAAATGTTTGTGCATGAGAAATTGCCTCGCTGCAGTAGACACATAAATTCCCATTTAGCATCGTCAAATTAATGACTTCAAAAAGGCCCCAAAGTTACCCCCACTCTAGTTGCTGTTTTGCTTTTTTGTTTTCCCGCCTGTAGAGATTTTGCTTGGAGACTTGGCCACAGCTGATCGCGGACTTACACAGGTGATGAGCTCACCTGTTGTGTTTTTTTTTTTATTCCATCTTACAATACTAATCAACTATAATACACTTAAAGTTACAACTAGGACAAGACGGAACAGGTACTTGGGAATAGAAGCTCACGCCGTGCGGTACCGCCGCCAGGCATTGCTTCGCGGGCGTGGAGGCCCCTACTCCGGCCGCTCCTTCCGCCTTCGCTCCATCGCTCTGAGGGTCTTCATGGCGTGTGCGGCAAATGTTTCTGCCGCTTCCCAAACTTTTGGGTCTTCCAGCATCCTCGGCACCAAGGTTTCGGCGCTAATCGAGGATCCCGCTGCTTCCTCCAGTTCCTGTCTCTCGAGGCCGAACCTGCGGCACTCGAAGAGAACGTGGTGCGCATCCTCCACTATGCCGGAGCCGCACTCCGGGCACCAGCCTTCCGCCTCGTGGCCAAAGCGCTTCAGGTACTGGCGGAAGCATCCGTGGCCACTAAGCACCTGGCTGAGGTAAAAACTCACCTGGCCATGCGCCCTTTCAACCCATCGCGCTAGGTCTGGGATGAGCCTGTGCGTCCACCGGCCTTTCGGGGAAGAGTCCCATCGAGCTTGCCAGTTCTCCATGCTCCTTCTTCTAGCGGTATGCTTCACCTCAGCGTAGGACTGTGGTAACCGCCTGTCCTGTAGGGATTCGGAGATCTCCTTCCTCTCCCTAATGAGCTCCGTCAGTGGGACTTGCCCTGCGATCACTAGTGCCGCGTCCTCCGAAATTGTCCGGAACGAGCATGCGATCCGGATGGCACATAGCCGGTAAGTCGCCTCCACTCCTCGCATGTAGCTTTTGACCGAAATAGCTTCAGCCCAAACTGGTGCCGCATACAGGATCTGCGCGGTCACCACCGATGAGAGGAGTTTCCTCGTGTACTGCCTTGGACCTCTAGTGTTCGGCAGCATCCTGGAGAGCGCTCCAGCCGTGCCGCTAGCCTTTTGGTGGACGTACTCCAGGTGCTCCTTGAAGGACAGCCGGGTGTCGATGATAACGCCCAGGTACTTGATCGCCCTCTGCGACCGGATCCTCGTCCCTCCAACCAGCACGCTAGCAGTCTCCACCGCCTTCCGACTCGAGATTAGGACCGCTTCCGTCTTGTGGGCCGCCAACTCCAGACCTGCAACCGCCAGCCACGACTCTACGGCTTGGATGGCCGTGTCCGCGCGCGCCTCCACAGATGCTAGCTCCTTTGCTACCACCACTATAGCGACGTCGTCCGCAAATCCAACCAGGTTGGTGCTGACTGGCATCGGAAGCCTCAGCACACCGTCGTACATTGCGTTCCAAAGGAGAGGACCCAGGACAGAGCCCTGCGGGACTCCGGCTGAGACGTTGTGCTCTTTGGGACCCATGCTCGTGTCCAACAAGAGTACCCTGTTGCTGAAGTAGCTGTGAGCTACGTTCAGCAAGTACCCAGGGACGTTAAAGTTCCTCAGGGACTCTAGCGTACGGCTCCAGTCTGCCGAGTTAAAGGCATTCCTGATGTCCAGGGTGACCACCAGGCAGTAGGACTTGCTTCCTCCTTTCCACCTGGTTCCGGCAATGGCATCCTGCGCCACTTTGACTACCTTTGCAATGGCGTCCAGCGTAGACTTCCCCTTCGTGAAGCCATATTGCTCCGGGGAGAGTCCACCAGCGGCTTCGATAGCTTGGCTCAGCCGGGTTGAGATCACCCTTTCGAACACCTTGCCGATCGAGTCCAGCAGGCAGATCGGTCTGTAGGACGATGCTTCTCCTGGTGGCTTGCCTGGCTTGGGCAGCAGAAGCAGACGTTGCCTTTTCCATCTGTCGGGGAACGTCCCCTCCAGAAGGCACTTGTTGAACAGGCCGGCAACTTCGGACGTCAGCAGCGATAGAGTCAACTTGGTTGCTCTACTCGGAATCGCGTCTGGCCCCGGAGCCTTCTTGGGCTTCAGGCTTCTACCGGCAAGGAGAACCTCAGCTTCCGTGACCCAACGGATGTCGCCCAACTCGGTGCTGGGGCAGATCAAGACCTGCCGACCGCTCGGGAACAGGGAGCCAACTATCCTCTCCAGCGTCGCCGGGTCGGTTGGGGCACAGCCACCCGCATTAAGCCTCTTTACTACCGTTCTGTAGGCTCCTCCCCATGGATCCTCCTCGGCGGCGTCGCACAGCTTGAGGAAGCATTCTCGTTTGCTGTTCTTAATGGCAGTCTTAAGCTCCTTTCTTGCTGCCTTGTAGCGGTCGCTGCACGCAAGAAGGCGCGGGGTGCCTCTAGCTCGCTGCATCAATCTTCTGCTGCGGTGGCATTTACGGCGCAGGTCCGCGATCTCCTCGCTCCACCAAAACACCGGGGAGTGGTGCTTTCTGAACGGCCTTCTCAGTAGCATGCTTTGCCTGCAAGCGCCGTCCACGGCCCATGCCAGCTTGTCGGCCGTCTCGTTGGCTCCGTCTGCTTCGCCTGCCGTGAAGCCCTCGAGGGCATATGCAAAATCCCGCGGCCTGAAGGTGTCTTGCCGGAACGCCTTCCTATCCGGGAGTAGGGACCCACTCGTGCGATGCGCGGCGCCTATCGAGCACTCGATAGCCTCGTGGTCGCTGGCGGTATAGGCCTCGCTGATCTTCCATCGGGCGCGGCTGGCCAGCGCACTGCTGACATAGGTGAGGTCGATTACCGAGCCCACCCCGGCCCTGCTGAAGGTCTGCCGGGAGCCTTCGTTCAGAAGGACTACGTCCAGAGAGGCGAAGGTCTCCAGCACCGCTCGGCCTCTGGCGTTGGTCCGGGAGGATCCCCATTCCATGGCCCAGGCGTTGAAGTCGCCGCCGACCACGACGTTGCTCCGCCCACGCAGATCGCTGCTCAGCTCGTCCAGAATCCTGCCGAACGCCTCCAATGAGAGACTGGGTGCCAGATAGCAGCTGTACAGCCAAGTGCCGCCGACGTTCGCCCGGACAAAGCCTTCCGCTGCTTTGGTGTCGCACATCTCCGGAGCATCCGCTCCGCAGAGCCACAAGGCCGCCTTGCCAGAGCGGTCAGTGGCCCAGACGCGGCTGGTACCGACCCTGTAGGGTTCGCTCAGGACTGCCACCTCCGAGCCCAGCTCCCGCACCGTCTGCGACAGGAGATCCTGCGCAGCCCTGCAGTGATTCAGATTGAGTTGAATCAACTGCATGCAGGCTTGGGATTCGCATACCCACTGTTCGAGGCTGGACATCCCCTGGCGCCTGCCTTGTGCCTCGTCTCCTTCCTTCCGGCCGCAGAGCATATGAAGCAAGACGGCTCCTTGTTGCACGAAGCCGCCTTGTGTCCCGGCTCGCCGCAGTTAATGCAGCAACCGCTCCTGTCCACAGGGCCCTTGCAGTGGATCGCAATATGCCCAGGTTCTAGGCATCTGAAGCACCTCACGGGACCACTTCGTTCCCGGATCCTGCAGATGGTCCATCCAATCCGAACTTCACCTCTATGGAGGACGGCTTTGGCAAGGGATACGGGAAGGCTGATTATCGCAGTTTGGGTTTCAGCAAAACTGCGGCGCATGCTCCGCACTTTCACCCTCTCCGCCTCGAAGTTAAACTGGCCCGCGAGTGCGGCGCAGACCTCCTGCTTCGTCGAGATCGGCTCGATATTGCGCACCTCCAAGACGAGGACTTTTGAGTCCTCTGTCGTTGCGCGCACCGACGCTGTATCTCCGAGTACCTTCTCGATGCTCTCCCTCATTGTCGCCTGTTGTGTGTGAGTGTGTGTGTGCGTGTGGAAGTGGAAAAACTTGTCCAACTACTTTTAACCGGCTGCCGGCCGGCTAAAAACAACAACAATACTCTCGGCACACTTACAACACAACCACAAGCCGCCACTGAATGAAATTATATAACAACTATTATCATGATGTCGTCGTCGTCGTCGTTGTAGTCGTCGGTGTCGTTGGGGGCAATTTGTATGTTAGTTTTTCAAGCGAATTTCGGGCTGGGCTTTATCGTCTAAGCCATGTGAAACTTTTAAGGCTTCTTGTGTCTGCCGGGGCAAAAGGAAACGAAACTTGTTCACTTGCTTTTGGCGGTTCTTTTTATGGGTTTTTTCCTGGTAGGATAGCAACAAGCGGATGTACTTGTCTTACAGTGTTTTACGCTATATCTGTCAGTGGGTTTAGTTCTTAACTTTAGCAAGTTGATTTATATGATAGAAACAGCTGTTACCAGGAATTTTGTTGAGCTTTAATTGAAGTAAATAAAGGCTTGAGCATTTACTGAATATTTTCCCGAGTAGTTGGGTAGTTAATATATATTAGTTAAACAATTTGTTTAATTTTTAATCTTGTTTAACTACTTGCTAAGTGATTTATAGGATTTTTAATAACTAATTATAGCCTTTAAAGGCAATTTACCAACACCTTTCATTAAAAATAATCTTTAATTTATAAGAAATATAATTTATAGAGTGCTGATAGAACAATCTTGATTTAAAATTCAGTAGTTCAAGTCTAAATAAAATTCAAAAGTTAAATGTTTACTGATCATAAAAAAATGCCATTAAAATGCCGCTTTAACAACCTTTAGCAATGTCCAACAAATTCTTTATAATTAAAACGATAAATAATTCTAATAAAAAACTCATGAATAAATTAGAGGGTTTCTACTCGTTTTGCTTTATTTCTGCAGCTTGTAAAAAGACTGACTCACCTAGTCTAAAGTACTTGTAAAAAACAAATGCCATTGTACTTTCCGTAAGGCAAACTGGCCGTTGAATGCAAATTGAAGAAGCGGAATCATGTTTAATGTCTGATTAGCATGCGACTATTAATAGAGGCGACTCGATAGGAAGAGACAGGTCTAAGTGAATTTTGCGGCACGTAGAGGCGGCCCTTGGGCCCGAACTCTGGCTGAGATGGATGATGACACTTGGGTCGTGCTCCTCTCCTCGAAGAGCCTCACACAATAATTAGCAAGGTAATCACGTGCAAGTAGCTGGCTTTTGGGCTGCGGGTTTAGCAGCTGCCAATTTCAATTAAAGCCAAGAAGCTGGGCCGGGCATAGCCTGGCCTGGCTTTTGGCCAGAAGCAGAGAGCTCCCTGGACGCGGGCTTTTAAATGAGCGCCGTGACTAATTACAAATTAAATTGACAGAAAACGTGTTTAACCTGGCTGCATTTTCACGTTCTACATAATTTATGAGTCAGCCCTTTTGGGGCCAGGACAAGAGGGCCAGACCGAGGCCAGGGCAGGACCTTTTTGTGATCAGGACACCTCGCCACAGGTCGAACGAATGGGTCAGCTGCAGGTGTAACTCTGTCGGACAGCTAAGCCCTTGGCTTTTGGCCTCCCAGTTGCCAGCTTCCCCGTAGTTGCAACAAGTTAAGCCGCCGTTGACGTGTTGAATGGTCAGCGTTTTAGTTGTTGCACCTTTGACATCCTGCACAAATACTCGAGAGCGTGTGAAAGCTGCAAGCAGCTTAGTCCTTGCCACGCACAGATATCAGCAATTAGTTGGCAGGCTTTGGCTCTATATGCATATCTTTTAATATTTTTCATTTGTTATTTTTTTGTACAAACTGAAACTTAATCCCGTTTTTTTACAGCTTAATATGTCCCCAGCTGAATGGTAAATATAAGTTTAAAGCCTTTTCATGTGTGCATTCAGTTTTCACTGAAATTATAGGAGAATTTCGTTTGAGCAAGTATCAAATTGCGACACGGCCATTAATTGGGAAAAACACAATTGCAGGACTCGTTTTCTTTTATCAGTAACATGAGTTAAGGCAATTCATATTTATTTGTAAGGAAAATATTTTTAAATATAATTTTTGCAACCATTGTTTATAGGTTTTTCATAATTTCTCTTTATTTAAAATGTAGGAGCATTTTTTAGGGGTCGTTACAAGAGTTATACTTTCACTAAACGCTTCCAAATGAGAAGTTGTTCTAGCCTAGTAATCAACGTTTATTAACCAGGTAAATAATCACCTGTATTCTCAATAAAGTTCCCTTGGAAAAATCCTGCCAACTAAACCCTTCCATGGCACACACATACTCGTAGGACCCAGGTAAAATCAAAACAGACAGCTACATAGTTGGGCTAACACGGAAAACGTTACTGCAACAGAAAATTGGTTATACGACCAAGTTTGACACGCCTCCCGACAGCTTTTCTGCTTATGTGTGTGTGTGCAAGGGACGTCGTATAGTTTTAATTAATTTAATTTCACGCTCATAAAATGCCAAACAATGTGAAAAACTCATGCACACACGGCTGGCGGGGAAAAGCGCGTAAGTTCAGATGGGATTTTGGATAGAGATCCGTTGGAAAAGTTCTGAAGGCTTTAAAATTGTCCTGTCAGCGGGTTGTCCGCCTGCAAATGACAAGGAGTGTAATTAACACAAACACACTTTTACAGTTTATAAACTAAATTTGTCATAATTGAATTGCAGCGGAAATATATAGTTCTCAGATGTCAGACTTCTCTCTATAAATTGAGAGATCGACAGCAATTGAAGGCACTTAGCGCGTATCCGTGTCACTTGGAATCAGCAAAGTAATCAAACTTTGAAAGCTCTTGATATAATATTAAATACGGATTGCTTGACTTGACTTGACTGACTGCCTTTCTGGGTTGCCACATGCGAAGGGAAATCCACGGGTAACTGCGCAAACCAACTTGTAAGCCGCAGAATGTGTGGCAAGCCACAGATTGCAGTGACATATAAATCTAATGAATTGGTCAACAATTTAGAAATCATAAGGTTCTACAACACATTTGAGTTTGTCAAGCAAAAATAATTGTTCTACGCTCTAATAACATTTGTTATTACTTGAAGCATAGCTTGTGAGGTTCTTCTTAATTTTCTCGATTATTTCTTTACACTCATTAAGCAAGTTCTAAACACAGCAGGGAATTAGTAATCGTATTAAAAGTAATTCAAAAACACATGCTTTTAATTAAGGGAGTTGAGTCACGAGCTATAGCAGCAGCTGGTGATGGAAGAAAGCGTTCGTCGTCGTCTCTTCAAGATACACACATCACATCATGGAATTTTACAAGGTTTTTCGTATTCTACGATTTGTTTACTCTCTACTGATGGTTTGGGGAATATGTTTCGTATTTAGATTGCTAATGTTTTGGTCTGCTGAATCGCATAATAAACACGAACATGGAAATCAACACGAACTGCAACTGTAATCGCCAAGCATCAGACATCACCTTTTCTTTTTTTTTTCAACAGAACCCTCAAAAGCTATTCTCATATTCCATTTGACGAAAAGATCTTGTGAATATGTTAGCTTCGTTTTTGAGGATTGTGCAATTTTTAGTTTCCAATTCCTTGGAATCTCTGATGATCAAATGTTGATCTCTGGCTCATGCATAAATGTTTAGCTGGCGAGGTTCGGTCGTCCCCTTGAGAATAAGAGATTTGAATATGTGTATATCTGTCTCAGAGTTCTGATGATATGTCTCTTTTTCCAAGTGGTTTGTCTTTTGTTTATTATTTTAAGCAGAATTTGGGCAGAATTTGTGTTGACTTTGGGCTTTGAGAAAAATTTTATTACCCGAGGGAAATTGAAAGTAAATTAAGCAGTGGAAAAATATATATATCCTACTTGATCGGATAGTTGGAGACTGTAACAAATTTTCTTATTTTCATTGATCAATGACAATTTTTATTTAAATTAAAAACTGGTTGCTAATCCAAATACTTGCTTCATGGTAGTATTTCAACTATTCAAAGTAAACACTTTAAAGGTTCTTCTACAATTTATAAATATATAAAAATTGCTATAATATTTCACACTGTTACTTAATATATTAAAGGAATATATAAATTTATCTATCGGAATTGTAAATTTCCACAATCGCTGTGACTTTTAACGACACCATGCCATATGATTTCTCTCCGCTATTGAATCTCGAACCTCATTAAGGCAATTTTCCTATTAGCAACGGTTGAATCTGAATTTGAAATGTGTGGAAAACAGACAGTCGGGAGACGAAGTGGGAGATCTTTCGTTGGCATAATTTATAGTTTCTATTTGCGGTCAATTAAACATCCATCTTGGCTCGCTCTGATAACCCGAAGCGATGAGAGTCACACGGATACGGAGAGACGCCAGACAATGCATTTTGGCAGACGTCCAAGCAGAATGCAGAGAAATCCCCAGTATTCCCAACTAAGTAGCTGTGGCCAAAGTGCCACCTGTTGGATATTGGGATGCAAAAGTGCCTTTGCCTGCTGTCAGTTGGGTCTCTCTGGTGCCCTGTACTCCACCACTCGCCTCCCGGAATTATCATCATCATCCGTCAGGCGGCAGTCGGAAGGCAGGCAGGCAAGCCAGGCAAGGCAAGCAGGCAGGCAGGCAGTCAGTCGGGGTATATATCTTCCCTTTGGTGGGACAATGCAGAGACATTTCTCTTGCATGGAACTCGGAGCTCACTAGGAAAATGCTACATTTTGGCTGGCAAATCACGCAAATGAAATGCACAAAATATGCGCCATTTATAACATGCTATGGCCATCTTTGCCCCTCTCTTACCACGCCTTTGGCAGCTTGTACGTGTGGCAGAGTCTGGCTAGAAATGTGGCAAAAATTATGAGCCAACAACAGGCCACAGACTGACAGGCCACTTATGCACTGGAAAATATATATAATATACATTGAATTCTAGTCAAATAAACATGTTTTAGAATTTTAGAGATGCCTAAATCGAATCTTCTGTTGATGGAGATCAAAAATCTTAATGGAAAATAATTTAAATATTATTTACAGTGTGGCCAAAGAAATCCAAAGACATGGCACACGCATTAAAGGCAGGGAAAAGTCGGCTGTCTTATATTATACACTCCCACTCTACCTTTTTTCCGCTTTTCCTACCCCTCCTCCACACACCTCACCACCCCCCTCTCCTGGCCACACTCAATTGCGCGCTAATTTAGCGCAGCTCGCACTTAATAATTTCTTTTCATAATTGAGTAAAAGGCAAAACAGAGAGAAAAATAAAAGTGACGGAAAGCCAACCGGTGGGGGCACACAGCGACGCCACTGCAATTGAAGAAGGGGACAAATGGGCGGCGGTGAGGAAAAATAAAGCCATTTTAGGGAGGGTTGTCCCAAGGATTATCTCAAGGAAATATACTTAATATAAGACAATTTTTTAAAAGAAAATATATATTTAATGAAATAAGAAACAAAGAATAGAAGATGTTTTGAAAACCTATCCTTCTTAATCAATTGTTTAAACAACCAATTTATTTATTCAACTTTTTTTTATTATATTTTTTTTTATAAAATATTTTACTATCCCCCCTCGTAAATGTCATTTAAACTATCAACCATTGCACACACGCAGAGAAAAAAAAGAAGACAACACCATGACGCCTTGATTGAGCACAACAAGCTGAGCACCCTGCTGCCTCCCCCCCCCCACACTTTTCCACCCATTCATTCATACATTTTCCTCTAAAGTCACGCAAAAGATTTATGACAACTGCATTTTTGGATGAAAGGAGGCAATGCATACACTTCACTTTAATCCGAATAAAATTAACTTTGAAGTTGAAACAATTAAGGGCAGAAAACTGCCAAGAAACTATTTCCGAGGAGAAAAAGTTTTCAAGATGTGGGGGAAAAATGGGGAAAAGGCTGAAAGCGCTAAGTAGGTGAAACCTAATAGAGCAAAGGCGAAGAAAAAAAAAAAAGACAAAAGTCTCAACCTAATAGATCGTTTATCTGCTCTTTGTGGCAAATGATACCTAAGACAAGTTGGAGGGCAAATTTGCTGGCAATTAATTTCCAATTGCGGGGCCTATTGATGACACTTTGAGCAACGACTTAATTGGGCATCGGTTACCCGCAACAAGGGCAACAAAAGGCCTTAGAACCCACACTCAAGTCCAAACCCAAGCCCACACCACACCACACACACACACTTGGACCATCCCATTTGAGTTTGGGAAAAAGACATTAGGAAAACATAATGCGTTTGTCGATTAATCAACTGTCCAAATAGAAGTAGTTAGGGTCGTCGTGCTTCCCTCGCTTTTCGGCTTGCTTAACTAATTTATAGGATTTTTATCCTGGATGTGGCGAAGGTGAATTTTTGGGGGGGAGCGTGTGATAATTGCACTATAAAAATGCGCAACTGGGGAAAATAAATTAGGTCTTGTTGCTGGTTTTTCGTCGACGGGCGAAATAAATCTCAATTTATATGAAAATCGATTACGTTGCGCATTATTAATTATTTAAAAGGTTTCCACGGAAATGGCCAGGAAGTTGCTCGCTTTCTGCTGGCTGTTTGCCATCCCCTCGAGGTAATTAATAAATAAATTAATGGCCAAAAATGATTTCAACTTACGTTTTCTTTTTCGTCGTAGTGCAAACTTACCTGAAAGCAAAAAGAAGAGGAAAACGGAAAATTAAATTTCATTGTAAGTAAATGTTATTCGAGCATAAATTATGGGCATGTTGGAAAATTGAAAATTGAAAATTCATCAAAATGTGGGGAGGCATAAATCACCGGGTCCAGGAATGTGCGAAAAAATTAATATCAATATTTTTTTTGTTTGCTTTAGTATGTGCGGTTTTTTCTTTGTTCAATTTATTAGTGTCAAAATGGCAACAAAAGGCAGAGGCAGCCTGAGTATCCTTTGGCCGCAGGACAAAAGCAGCAAATTTATCACACAGCCCTTAACGATTCTTTTTCCCACTGAACGTGCAACAATGATAGCTTGCCCCCGTCGTGTGTGTTGGCCATTGTGCGTCTGTTGGCCTCTTTTGTGTCTCATAAGTCATTTCGGTCAGCTCAAATAATTCATAATCGATTCTCAAAGGCGCTCAACGCGCTGTCCCTCAACTCACTTTCTCCGCCTACACTCTCTCCCCACATTTCTCTGGAGACAAGTTCGTTAGGTTTTTTTTGGCTAGGCAAAGGAAGAAGTAGAAGGTCCAACATTTACTTATGAAAATCAAAGTGAGTCCTGGGGATTCACTGGAAGGAGGAGTTCCAGTTCGACTTGAAGTGAGGGTAATGGCTGGAACAAGACAAACACGGCACGCTCGCTGAATTTCTATTAAGCCAAATAACTCAAAAGTAATTGCCCGGGCGTTGTCGAGGTAGCAATTGCACTCAGCTCTCAAGAGCTGGGTACATCTTTTGGCAAGTGGCTCCCGGAGAGCTGCTGCGGCAACATCCTGGGTGGTATCATCAATATGTGCACCTTAATGGATGCTTAAATAAATTATAACTTCAAATTGCGATTGCCGAAGCGCTCGTCCTTAGCATGGGACCAAACTAACTGGAGTTGCGGCACGTACAGCTAAATACATTACGCTCGACTGCAGTTGTGCGAAAATATTTACACGTGATTCCAAAAATCCCTCACAACAAAAAAAGTGAAAAAAAGGAGACTAACTTCTCAGTTATTCTTTCGCCGCTGCCACAAGTGGGGGGAAACAGATCATTAAAGTTTTATTAGCTCCATTTTTAATGTTCACTGGGAAAAAGAAAGAGTGGCTTTCAAAAACAATTATAAAACAAACTAATATTTATAGAAAAATATGCTCAATTTTTATGAATTCGATTTAAGAAACATTCTAGTTTATCTATTATAGATTTTATAATAATTATTTATATCAAAAACAACACAAATAAATACTATTACATCTTATGAAATAAGATATTCCTTTGCCTAAAACCTAGTTCTGTTCTTGGCTTATATCACAGCTTGGCTTATATCTGCGCAAACGCAATTAGCAAACTGATGGGGGCACACAACCCAATGAGCTAACCTCGCCGCTGGAGCCCTCTGATCTCCGAAGCGCTCTTTAAACGGGTTAGCAGCTGTTCCCGTGGAAGGGGAACAAGCAGGACATGGTGCAGAACAAGTAGCAGAAGCGACCTCATTGCACTCGAGAGCGCAATCGTTTAGCGACGTGATGCAAGCCAAAAGGAGCCAGAGGAGCAGAGTGAAGGATCCAAAGGAGCCACCGAGAGGCGCTGAGGCTTGCATACAAATTGGCGCACGTGTGTGTGTGTGTGTGAGGTGGAGCAGCAAGGTGGGAAGAATATTGTTGAAAGCCTTGCCATAGCACGCACACACACACTGGGTCAAACGTGAGCCTTTCAAATGCTAAATGGACATTGCTTAATTCCATATTCCATGGCCCCAAGGAGCCACCACACACCGTAGCTTGTGCAGCTCAGCTCAGGCATCATAATAGCTCATTATGCTGCTGTAGCTCCTCCAGCTCTGGCTGCTGCCTCTCTATAGCTGCCATTGGCCTGCCAAAGTTCATTAGCTAAAAGGCCGTCAAGACCCATCATCAGGCCAAAATGCACTGAGATGGAGTTGGAGATTTGGTCAAGAAATTGAGATCTCAGGAAATATAAGCAGGAAAAATATATAAATAAATATATAGAAAATAAATGTAACTAAAATTAAGAATTGAATATTAAAATCTCAAAATAATAACCTGCTATTAGCAGGTTTCATCTCTTTTAATTTCTCTAGAATGAAAGAGAACATAATGCCAAAACCAAATAGTTTTCCGCATAATTCACTTAACACAGGTGAGCATCATACTCGTTCTAAACCATCTAAAACCATTTAATACATCATCAGAAATCATGGCAAATTAATTTGCTATCCCATCGGTTGGGTGGACGTTGCCTCTTAGTTTATCAGACAACTATATCTCTCGCACATAAACACACATTTTCCTTTATATTTTCTATATGCACATATCAAATTTATTTTCTTTTTATTTATACGTCGCGATTTATTTTTGGTTCGGCGTCAAGAAGTGCATAACTTGGCCACGCTCCAACCAAACGAACCGATTCTAACTCAACCCACGCCGTCGCCTAAGACAATATAGAATAGTGTATGGAATATTTCCTGAGAGACATATTTAAAAAAGCATTTTTTATGAGCAACAAGTGTGAGATCAAGTGGACAAATAAGCCACAGCCAAAAAAATATTAAATATTTATTTATTTCATTGAGCATGGAGACGGTGCGATACGAAACTATTAAACAAAATTATGAAAAGAATCTAATCAATGGGTAAGGAAAATAAATATTATTATTAAATGGAAATCATAGATCAAAAGAAACCTGAAACTTGGCAAATGCGTTTAGATGTATAGGTTGTGTTTTTGTACTTCTGAGGAAGCTGTTTGTTTCCAAAAAAAATTCTAAAAGTTTTATTTTTGTAATCAAACTAAATCTCTTAAGTTTTTAAGCTGTAACAGACAGTACACTTTTAATTAAGATTTAAAAGCTAAAACAACCATTTATCTCTTTACAAATGAAACGCACTGTACGCATTTTTCCCAACTCTCTTTGGAATATATAGCAAATTTTTATTTAAGACGGCGCCCCCACTTTGAATTGATAATTTTGTTAAAAGCGTTCGAGACATTAGCCACTTTCTGGTTGGTCGCATTAATCTTCGACAAAGATTACCCTCAGATTATTATGAGCCTTAAAAACACACACAGCCAAAGTGTGTATGCGTTGTTGTGGCGGCCATAAATCCATGCCATAATTATGGCACTAAAAATATACAATTTGTTGCATTGTTTATACGCCGCAACCGACAAAACTATGGCTACATCCATAAATTCCATTTTGCTGCTATTTCCGGTGATTTTGCAAAAATTAAAACAAAAATTAATAACAAAATCTAAATTCAGACTCTCGGGGGAAAATTTTGAGGTACCCCTTTTCTTGTTTTCTCTAGAGTTTAATTTTTAAGTAGGTGGAAAGAGCTTTGATCGCCTTACGACACAAATTTATAGTTGACATTTATATCCATGGGAAAATAGATCTTTTGAAACATGTTCATTTATCTTTCTTTTTAGAAACCGCAAATGATTCTATATAGAAATCTTGTTCAAATATTTGGTGTATCACTTGAGTCAATTTAATTGGTTGTTAATAAGGAAATTAATGAAAACAAGCTATAATTTAAAGGATTTTGGGATTTGTTTATGCTCATAAATATGTTTTAAAAATCATTTAGCTGTAAAACAAATACTAAAACTATTGTTTTTGAACATGAAACAATGGAAATTTATTATTTTCTTAAATTTTCTTTTGCTCAATGAAAGCGAGAGGATAAAACTGAGAGACTGTGGTCTCTAGCAGAAGCGTGCTTCAAGATTGATGTCACGATATCGTGCTGGAGAAATGATTCATAATTGTACAGATATACTTTCTCTTACTCTTACTCTCTCAATTTAGATGGATCTATGCAAATTCCTGAAAACCACTCGCCAGACTCTGACGATTCAATTAATAAAACATTACCAGCCAGGCATACTTGACAAGCAGCCATAAAAGAAAAATAGGGAGGGAAAATGGGGAAAAGCACATGGTCGTTAAAAACGTGGAAATGCAACCAAACGGCATGTGATGGACAACATTCTGATCTCGGGCAGGCCTGCCATAAAACCCAACATGAATTATATATACAAAATTTAAATTGAATGGCGCGAGGCAGGCAGAAAGACAGCAGCGGTGGCAGCAGCCAAATTCATAAGTTTTCATTAGCGCCAAGATTTACACGGCGAAAGAGCCATTAAAACGTCCCCAACTATTGACTTATGACCGCCAAGAGGTCCGCATTAAGTCAGCCCCCTGTCAGACAACACACACGCCCAATTATCGGGCAACAAACAGCATCAGGCGAGCGACATGAAAAAGGAAATAGAATCGTAAACTTTATTTTTAGCTCCTGAAGCTCTCTCCACACAGCGAGATGAATAGAATTTCTAGAATTTTTTTATGGTATCTTGGTTGCCTGGTTTAAGCCACTTTGTCTAATGAACTGACGAAGCGCACACGGAGCGTATACGCAATATGTGAAAATTAAAACTTTATTTACTGTTAATAAAATACAATCGAAAATTCATTTATTTATCTATGGCACGCTGAGAAGAAATTGTAGCGCAAATATTTGCAATTCAATTGCAGAGGCAACAAAATGCACAATACATTTCGACGACAGCAGAAATCAAATCGAAAAAAAATATAAAAATATCTGCCAGCTTTAGCAATGGCTGCCTCCTGCTGCTGCTGTTGCTATGAAAAATATTCTAGGAAACGGACTGACAGACCAATAACATTTTATATGTAATTCTTTTTCTTTTTCCGAAAACCAACAAAAATGTTTCAAATTCTTTTAGCATTTTGCTCTCTGCTGTTAACACTGGAGCTGCATTTACAGCTGGATTGCTCTTAAGTCTACTTAGGATATAACGTTTTAGAAATAAAATATATAGGTATGTATGTAGTATATATAGGAATTGGTGTGTGTTCACTTACAGTTTGACTCATGCTAACAACTGTTTTTTGCCCCCAGACAACCACAAAACAACAAACTTACCTAAAACGAAAAGAAAGGTAAATAGAACATATTCTTTGTGGGGTTTGAGCTTAAGGATATCCTTAGCCTATTTAAACACTACTTTATGGGTTAAGGGAAAAAGTAAAATAGTCGAAAAAGAAAAGAACAGAACAGAGGCCAGAGGCCATAGAAGATTATCATGCAAACTTCCGCTGCCAGCAAAACCTCATTTTTTTGTTGTTAAACCACTGACCCTGTTTATATATTATTGTTTATTTTCAATTGTTTTCGCCTCTCGTTGTTATTCGAGACGCGTTTATTTACACAACCACCAAGCAGCAAGATTCTTTTTTAAACAGAGAACAAAACAGAGAGTATCGTGTGATAAATGGGAAATCTACAATAAATTTCTAGCAAGGAAATTAAGCAAAGAAATAGATAAATAAGTAGGATAGGATTGGTGATTTAAACATAAGATCAATACAATAAAGCGTAAATAAGTCGAGATAGGTGAGCAAAAACTTTTGGCAAAAAGTTAATTTTAAATGGAAAATGATATGTTATAAATATTAGTAAAATTACAATGGAATAGAACGTAAAGCATATTAGTAGACTTCATATAAATAAAAGATCGCTAAATGTTGCATCTATTGCACTTTCGTCTACAATATCTCTCTCTCTCTCTTTTTCTTGCATGCTTTGCCTGCATGGTACAAGCAATGCAAACGAGAGAGCTTCTTTTTAGGCATCATCTGAGAGAGTTTTAACTTAACTTCTTCATAAAATTTCAAATCAAACTAATTATTTAATACTTTTTCCTATTCATCAAATAAATTTCCCCTAATCAGTCAGTAAAAAAAATAGGGAATGCTAGCCCGAATACAGTGAGTCATTACTCTAATCAAATGGGTAAATATAAAATTCATTCACACAACTTTTTACTGGACAGCACACAAAGTGGTAAACGGACATCTTTTCAAGCGTTTAATAGTGTGTGAAAAGGTAATTTGCATAAAACGCACAGACACATGGTAAACCTTTTCCCATGTGTTATTTACATTGTTGTTGCTGTGCTGTAATCGTTTCAATTGTTGTTACCTCGTATCTTTGTTGCTAATAAATCGCTTATCTAATTTGTTGCTATTTACCTGCCTCGCTCGCTTGCTGGTGTTGTGTTGTTGTCCGACGGCAAACACGAATATATATCATCAAAAAGACCACGCACACGAGCTCCCCTACAAATTCATATATATAGTCTACTATATATGGGACTCATCCTTATCTAAAATGCCTAAGCTTTCCATCTCGCTTTAACACGCTCCATTCCCATTAAACGGCACACATTTAAAATCTGTGCGAAATTTTATTGATTTTTACGATCATTTAGGCGCGCCTAATGAGCGAGGCACACTTCAACACAACCAACGAAATATTACTACCATAAATTATGGATTTTGATAGAGAACATTTGTGACGAGATAAGGCGGAAAAAAAGTGGGTAAAATCGAGAGTGATAGGGGAAGACTTGGCGTGAGTGACCGGTTCAGTGGGCATTTGATGTTGTCATCAAATTTTTTTAATATTGATTAGTTATGTTCCGAGAAAAGGCAAGGGCGAATCTGTTCTTAAAAGCTTAGTTATTGAGAAAAAATTGTGGATTCTATAATTGAATTTCTACGAATTTAAGAGGCGGAATTAATATTACTAAAATTGATTATGAAATTGAGTTCATAAAGCATTTTTTATTAGGAAAGGTTGGAAATTTTTATTTGATATTTTATAATTTTGACAAATGTTTTCAAGAATATCAAAAGTAATTCCAAAGAACTATTTGTGGCGATGACTAATTCATCAACGTGTATTCCTATAGCTTAAGAGTCTTCTTCTCGACTTGGAACATGTACTTTTTTCCAACCTTAGGTTCATTGTCTTCTCAAGTGCAGGGGCTCTTAAACCCTCCAACAACTATCAGACAAGGCCCAAGACGCCTTTAACGTCTCGTGTAAATATTTATCTTCTTGTCTTGCCTATTTAGCGCAAGATTTGCATATTTGATTCCATGACTAACAGGCCAAGCACATTGACATCCCATCAAGTCGAAGAATGGACACTTTTGGACCACCCCGAAAATAGTTTTGGGCCCAAACTCAGACAAAAGGGCCGCTGCTGATGGGGAGATGAAAGGAGTAGAAATTGGCCCCTGGCTGGCAGCATGCCCGATTTTGGATGACATCGAGAGATGAGAAAAATGCCAAATACTTGGCGCACACACAATGCCAGAAATCTTAATTATTTAGCCAAACATGTGTTAGCTGTAGGATTGCTGCATAGTCGGCAATCCCTCAGATACGCGTGTGCTATAAGATATATTATTGTACACAAAAAGAGAGCGGCGAGATCGAGCAGAAGAACGAGTGGTTTCCATCGTGTAAAGCGACAGGCCACCATAAGTCAAATTGAAATCTTGTCAGCAGACCAAGAAATGATCTCTAGCCAAGACTAAAAAAAATGCTAAAATATAAAAGCCAGAGAAGATGGGGCAAGAAATGTTATTTATTTGCAACACAAGAAATTTAATTGAAAACACAAATAAATAGTGTGGCAAACATAACCCAGAAACCAAATCAAATATGCCAACCGAATGCAAAAATCAATTTGCCACAGTGCAAATGAAATAAAATTGGCAAATATCAAATGTCGCTCACGCAAAATGGAAATGGAAATGGAAAAATAAATACAAATGAAAATAGGGAAAGAAATATTGAAGAAGTCGGCCAAAGACTACTAGGATTTTCCACTCCTGATTAAATTTCTTATACTTTATTAAGGCAGAAAGGTATTCTTTTTGCAGTAAATGAAGGAAAATAACCAAGTCTGTTCCATGATTTGTAAGTCTTGTTTCTCACACAAACAGACAGCAAATATTTCTGGCATTTTCCTGCAACACATCTCCCACATACTCTCTCTTCTCCGCCTATTTGACCACAAAAAGGAAGTGCATTATGCAAAAGGACCAGCTTAAACTTCATTTAAAAATGCCACCGAGTGGAAAACAACCTTGGAGAAGCGTACCACACACACACACATAACACCCAGAGCCACGAGCCAAAAAGAGAACAGCAACCACAGGATTTAAGGGCAACATTGGTGGATAAGGCAGCAACATCTCCAACGAAACGAGCAACGCCAGGCAGCAGCAACATGAGCAACAGAAGCAGCAGCAACAGCAACAGCATCCTCATAACTAGCAACTGCAGAAACTAAAGCAAAAATGCCTGGCAGCAACAGCATCCGAGCAAAGATTGAATGCAATACACAAAAGAGCCAAATTCCATGCCAAACAATAACAACAAGAATAAGAAAGAAGCTGGTCAAAGTAAATCGACCATAAAATACCCGATTGAGATTAATATTTAAAGATAAAGTATAAACTTTTAAGCTTCTATAAACAAAAAACACAAATTTCTTTAATCTATAAAAATCTTAGAATAATTTCTTATTATTTTTCTTCAACAAGCCTTTTATAAAACCTTTTCCATCATACCCCTTTGCCTTTGACAAACACTGGGTATTTAAATTGTACGAGGAAATGCTTAACACAAACACTGTGAAAAAGAAGAAAATCTGAGACACCGAGACGGAGATACGGAGACACGGACTGCAAGAGCAGACGGAGGCAATCCGAGGCGAAAATCCCGACCAGAGACAAATGTGGGTCGAAAGCGCAAAGTGCAACAACTCGCACGCACTGCAACAGCAGCAGGCAGCAGCATCCAGCATCAAAAGCAGCAGCTGAGGAGGCGCAAAGAGGGGGGGAAATCCCGGGAAAATACAGCGCCGCACGCGCCTCCGCCGGAAAATGTCTCGGGGAATGGGGGCGAAAAACAAAGGCAAAAAACTAAACCACTTTTTTGGCACTTGCTGCTGCTGCTGCTGCTGCTGTCTGAAGCCCCGGAGCTGGAGCTCGTTGGACGTCGAGCAGGGAACTGCTCCTCCTCCTTCTTTTGCCCCCCGACGACATCACGAATTGCCGTTGTCGTTGTCGTTCTTGTTTTCGGTGTCTGGAGTTGTCTGGGGCTCCTTGAACAGCTTAAGTGAAATTTAATGATATCTTCTCACAGGCCAGGGCTGGCCTGGCCAGGAAGGGAATCAGCAACAGGTGGTGGTGCCTGCTTTCTGGCTTGTTTTCGGGAGCGCCGCCTGCTGTTTGGCTAATTTGTTGAATTAAAGTTTTTGATTTTATTGCTGATAGTTGGCCCAGGCCCAGGCCAACGAAGCCCAGCAACTGCAACAATTGGCCAAGGGAAAATTATATAAAAAGGATTTTAAGCAGAGTAAAAGGTGTGAAATTTTAACAAATTAAAGAATTAAAAATTATATTTAAGTAAAAGAATGTTTTTAATTAAAAGTTCAATCAAATTTTTGAATATTTCCTTGACATTTTTTAATTTTAAAAATTGAATAAAAAGAGTTTGCCTTGAAAATAAATGTACACAAATTTTAAGAATTGCTAAAAATCATAAAAAATAAAATTAAAGGTTAAATTAAATGTTTTTTAAATATTTCCTAGAAAAGGTTTATTAACTAAACAAAGACCTAATCTTTTTGTAAATTAATATAAATATTAAGCAAACCTTTTTAAAAATTATCAAGTTAGTGTTTAAAAATTGACTATTTTCTTCCACTGTCTTTATTAAAATTATTAATTTGTTCTCCACCTGCACATAAATACATCAGGTTTATGGATATGACATTTTGCCTGTGAAAATTGCCTCATTGCTTTCGCGGCGGAGTGCGTGGGCCACATTTCTAATGACTTGCTGTAGGTGATGATGTCGTCGCAGAAGCAATCGCAATCGCATTCACCCACAGAGAACATCGCAATCGGAACAGTTTATTTCGTTTAAGAGCAATTGAAATAAATTCTAAGGCAAAATTGCTCCCGACTGCAAAAATACAAACGAAAGGCGGGAACAAGATGATGATGATGGAGGAAGAGCAAACAAGCTGTGTATAGTAGCCCCTCGGCAACTCTGAGATTTTTGTCTTTCTTGCTCGTTGGTGGGGCTAATGTCCAAATGCACTTAAAACTGCTGAGGCCATGTAAATGGGCCTCAATGAGCTCCCATCCACACATTTGTGTCGCATTTCATAGTTTTGCTCCAGCACTTGAGGGCAGTTCGGGGAGTTTCAAGTAGTTTTTATTTCCCAGCAGAAAAAAAATATATAAAACAACTGAAATGGAAAACGCGTGGGAGTCTAAAGCAACAAAAAAATAATTAGGAAATGGAAAAAAATCCATAATGGAGCCAAAGCTCGATGATCTGTCATTCGTTGCTGCTGTTGCTACATAAAAAATTATTTATCCAAAAGCTCAAAATTTATTTGCACTGCCCGCTTGCTACTTCTCCCTGAATTTCATTGTTTTTGTTTGGTTCGCGTCATTATTTAGCTAGAAAAAATACAAAATTCAAACCACCATGTTGACAGAGCAACAAAAGTCGTGTGTTTGCGCTTAGTTTGGTTTCTTTTTTCCGTTTTTTTGAGTGCATTTGGAGCGACGTTGTCGGAATATGATGACATTAAATGGAATAAACAAAATACATAAAGATTATGTACACCGAGCGCTATACTTTTGTACATGAAATGAAATGAACATCTACATGTTGGTTTTCAGCTATTATATATATATTGAAAAGCATCGCTGGGAAATTAAAGTTGAAACTATAGATTCTAATGTTGAAAAACTAGATTATCAAATTTAATGTTCTTTTTCAATCTATTCGTTATTTTCTTTGAAATATAATGATTTTTTAATATTTAATAAAAAGAATACTTCATGAACAATTAATAAAATTTAATTTGTGAAATTCTCCGAAATGTAATAAAGACTTCTTGGCCTGGATTTACATGTAACTGAATGCTTATTTAATCTTTTTTATACAATATTTATTTGGCTTCCATTTCCTTCTCACGATTCTTGTATTTTCCATAATTCCATTGAATTCAATTACAAACACATTTTGGCAGGGAACTCACGCAACCACCGAAATGCAATTGCGATTGTAAGACAAACTTCAAGTGCAGCAGCAGCAGCTGTTGCCACAAGGCAAGCCCCCAAGCTAGACCCAAAGTTATCTATGAATCCCCTCTTCTGCCAGGTCGAGGACAGGAGAGAATTTACCCAGCAATGTGCGTGTCGCCTCTAAGCAAGTTTAACTACTCGTATTCCTTGGCATTCTCAGTGGAACCCCAACTCGAGCTCACTCTATTTAGCATGCAGAGAAGCCAGTCGCCCTCTGTCTGCGTCTGCATAAATGATATGCAGCGGGTGAATCAAATAAAATAAGATAAGACGAAGGAAAAAATAAAGCCAAGTTTGGATATACATATGCAGTGCGATACGAGATTATAAGGTCTTGAAAAATTGCAAAGTTTTTGATGATTAACTCAGTTTTTACACGCTAGAATTATGTTAGTTATTAAAAACTAAGTGGAAGTTTTTTAGGAAATCTTGGGAAAGTTGTTTTCAGAAGCCTAAACAAACAACTTATAAACAGATATTCTTCGAAGATTGAATTTTATAAAAAATATATATCAGAAAAATAATAATTCACGCCATTAATATGTTTTTAAAATGTTTTCCGATATATTTTATATTAAAAGCATTAAAAAGGTTTCCAAAAAAGACCCTCTACTTATACCGAAACGCACTGTCTGTCTTATATGCACAAGAAATATTTTTAATAACTGCCACAAAAGTGCAGGCAGCAGCAGCTCAGGCAGCCACCTTTTTTCTCATTCAAAGTCAAAGTCGAAACGCCCGAATGAATTTATGTGACAGCTGCCCCCCTCATAGATACTTCCGAATGTCTTAAAATAAAAAGGGAAATCAGATAGATATATGTATGTATATTTATAAATATATATATGGGTAGATTTATGTGATAAGATTTGCTGCTGATTTACTCACCCACTTTAGAAGAACCCACACATGTGGAGCCGCATTCAGCGCTGGCTGGCGCCTTCTAAGTTTAGTGATAAATGATTTTGATTTCGGCTCGCTAAAAGCAACTCTTGATATCGCGACAAAAACTAACGAACTTTCAAGTGAGCCAATAGGCTGGTTAGGGGGCTGAAGGGACAACCGAAAAAATCGAGTCACACACAATACAAAATACAAATTAAGAAAACTAAAAATATAATACACAATATATTAGCCGATAGGGTTATTAATAGATGGTTTCTCCTTCTCCTGATTATTTATGAGAACACACAAATTCACTGAATATCAAGCAAGTAATTGGCCGGCGATTTAATGGACATTCAAAGAAATTAATTTCGTTGGCCAGGGAGCACTCTAATAAATTTGCATTTGACATTCACCTAAGGCTCGGGGGATTAAGACATCTCACATTTGGATGTCAACACAAAAAGATTTGATATCTTTTTGATTATTTTTCAAACACACATCAAGTAGTATTATTTAGCAATATATTCTATGCGGCTTGCTGTGCCTGCCAACTTGGCCAAATATTGAGATTTTGATTTGGATTTTGATTTCGATTTCGATTTCAAGACACACTGACACTGCACACGACACTGCTGTTGGATTGGTGGTGGTGTTGGTTTTGGTTGTTTTTTATATATATTTTTTTTATGGTGGTGCTAGTAGCTAGTAGCAGTGGTTGTACTAGTAGAAGGGGGAGCGGACGGGCGCCTGTAAGAATCGAAAGAGAACAAAACAATTCCGATATGAGACAACAAGTTTCGTTTATATATCAATATATATATCTTGGGGTTTTCTGGAGGTGGTGTTTTGATTTGTACACAAATATACAATATATATTGATAATGCAAGGCATGATCTTTGTTAAGCTTGCAAGAAGAAAGTGGGACAGACACAGAGATAGAGATATAGATAGAAATAGGGAGTAAGAGAAAGAGAAAGAGAGAAAGAGAGGAGGGTCTAGGAAAAATAGTTAGGAAAAACTTTTTGCCTTGGAAAATGAGCTGAGGAAAGAAAACTTTGACAAAAGTCGCCTTATTGAAAAAAAAAAAGCTACGATAGTTTTATACGGGCAGTATTATGCAAACGACATAAAATACCCGGCAAACAGCTCGTAAAAAACATTGCATACTCTTTGGCGTTAAGCCATATTTGTTGTAGGAATAATTTATTAAATTTTTTTATAAAATAAAATGCAATTTTGAAAAGGAAATGTTCTTTCTTCTAGAACTCTATAAGATTTAAGAGAAGAAAAAGAAAGGTACAACTTTTTTAAAATATTCAGAGCTTGTAGAATTATACAGAAGACTTGCCATAGCGGGTTATAATAGTATAAAATAGAATACAAAACGAGGAGGAGCATTCCCCATTCGATTGTGTGAATATATTTATAGAATATTTTTATTGTGAAAATGGCATTTAAAATTATTGTATAAATGTTTAGAAAACATTTCAAAATAGCGCAACACCCACGATAAAGACAGGGCCCCAGACAGGCTACCAAAACAAGAGACAGGGATTGAGAAAGAGAGAGACAGAGAAAGAGGGAAAGATAGACAGAGATAAACAGAGATAGTGTGCAGACGAGAGAGAGAGAGAGGAACAGAGATATGGCAATAAAACAGCTTTTAGGGACAGGCAGAATATAGTGAGGGGTGTTGGTTGATGGTGGCCAATAAATAAATAAAATAATAAACAAAACAAAACAAAAATTAAAAAAAAAAAGTGGAACAGCACAACAGCAAGCGCATAAAATACTATTAATATATATATATTTTGGTATGTACATAGGGATATAGAATTTGAATATACATCCAAGTATAGAAAGGATGTGTGGTGAATGTGTGTTCATTTATTTGAGTGATTATTTGTTTATCTACAGTTGGATTTGTTTGTCTGATAGTTTTATTTGGCGGTTAACTTATGATGTGTTTATGTGGAGAATATTGATAAAATGAATATATTGATGGAGATATTATAGTAGCTTATGTGGTTACAAATGATTGTATTGTACATTATTTATAAGTGTCCTTGGGCACTTCTTAAGATTTCTTGACACTGAACCCTTGACATTTGAGTATCGGGTTTAACCGACAAAAATTTCACCCCTAATTACATAGAAGCAACACGTTCACCCCTTAGAAACCCTTTCGTGCTTCCCCTTTTCTTTTATTTTTTTTTTAACCCGGCAACCGAAGAAGCTGAACAAATTCCAGACACCGAACAGCTGTCGTCTCACTTTCTTATCAATCAAACGGCAAACACTAGCAGACAATCACACACAATCTTAGCATATAAAGGTAACGTGTGTGGTATTTAAGTTGTCAAGCTTATGTTTGACACATACGTGCAGCCTGATAAAAAAAATAAACGGGATGCACGGAAAAAGAAAAGTATCAGCAACCGATTAAAGGTTGGTTCTAAATTTATAGCTTGATCGAAGATACCTGATGAGTGATAAGACTGAGGTCCGCTATGATAATTATAAATTTTATTTTTTGAATATATTTTAATTGTGATTTTAAGTTAAATTTATATAATTGTATTAAAATTATTTTGATAAGAATAAGATAAGATCTATCTGATTATAATTCTGATTTTGCGACATTTAAAATCATATCATAAATATGATTAGAGTGACCAAGCTTTGGATTGACAAGAAAGATTAATAAAATTAAAGTCACATAATATTTATTCAAATTTGTTACTCGATTAATGGCAAAACCTCAAATCTATTCCCCATTTCCAGTGTACAATTATCAACGGTAAATTGCAGAGAATTGTAGAGGGGATTTTCCAACCTCCCCCCCTTGTGAATGATAGAGTGAGTGACAACACACGGCCATCGCCACCTCACTCGATTGATGTGTTGTGTCCGTCGGTTTGTGGGCCATTTGAGCGGTCTATTATGCGGCACATCTCCCCCAATTGATGCATGCACCCCCAAAACCCCCGCACACACACACACTGGCCGCATAATGCCCCATAATATGACAGGCAAAATCATCGTCATCATCTCCATATACTCATACGCCGTGTTCATTTGCATCACACATCAACACCTTAACAAATTGACGCATTTTACACACTCAACACATCCCGGCAAGGAGGCAATGAGGTTGAGAACTAAGCCAAACAGAAAAAGATCGATCATGCCCAATATCAATAAATACTGACCCCCCCTCTCCCCGACCAGCCACTAAACAACTCGATAATGATGATGATGGTCCGTTGGGTATTTTCCGAAGCAGATTTTCCTATTTCATCTCATTTCTGAGCGTGTGCGCTGATTGGCCTTTCATGTTTTACGAGTTTCGTCTGGAAAATCAATGAAAATTCCACGCCAGACATAATTAAATCTAATATTTGTTTGTGCAGATATATATTTGGATAAATATACTAAAGATTTGAATGCCTTTAGATGGTTGGGAATAGTCCATCAATCCTAATCAACTCGACCTTCCCACTGGTGTAGGCTTGATTTTTTTTTCTTCTATTTCTTTAGAGTGCCAAATTTGAGGGCCCAAACCGGTTTCAGTTACCAGACACACGCACTTTTTTCTGCTCGTATTGTTTGAGAGCCAAGTTCAAAGAGTAAAGTCGAGGTAAACAAAAAAAATGAGTATCATTAATCATTTCACAGCCGACAATCTCCGGCAGAGTGTGTGTGTATATTTCGGGTTACGCATGTGCGTTAGTTAATTTGTATGGCTGCGTTAATTAACCAAAGCGAAAAGGCTTTGCGCACTTGTCCCTAAGATTTGGCCTCCTCGAATTTTGTTTTTTTGTTTCCTCTCAGCAACCATTAGCTGTGAGAAACAGACTGAATCGCAACGCTTGAAAGCGTCGAGTGGAGAAGAACGCAAACGGAGAAACTACTAGAGAACCAAAACTTGGCTCGGAAGCAATCAAACATCGTACAAATATATGTAACAAATTTATGTGAAAACAAAAATCAACGAGAAGCCTGAATCTTGCGACTTTGGGGTACCCAATAATTATACAAATGTTTGTTCTTTTTTATAATTTTTGTAAAATGTTATATTTCGTTTATATTTATTTAAAAAGAAACTAAAGTTCTTGGGTTCTTCCCTATATGATAATTTTAAAAATCCCTAAATTAATATCTTATTACACATTAAATATTAAGTTACTATAAAGTATGGTTGGGCATTGAATAAGAATTTGTTTTGTCAATCTTTAAGACTTTAAGCAAAAGATTTTTGTATAAAACCCATAAAATTCTAAATGAATCTTTACTTTTTTGAGCTTAGAAAAATCAGATTTGCCTAAACATCTCACAAGTCTCATTTCCCATACAGAGAAGCAGAGTAAACCCAACTTTTTAAATCACTCCAGCATACCCTCCTTCAGTGAATGCCGGGTATAGAAACCATATGCAGATACAATCGCGCCACACACTTAAAAACACGAGAGAGAAGCCTGAAGCGCCGAAGCCCCGAAAATTTGTGCTCAAGGTCAGGCCCGTTGAAATTTCGAAACTGGGCATTCAACTTGATAATTTATGAAACGCGTTTGGGTATACGTACGTACATATACATATATATATGCGAGTAACTACGAGTAGGGGAAGGGTACGATCACTGAAGACCGAACCCCGAACCAAAACCAAAAATGAACAAAATGCGCAAGCGTGGCTCCAGGCCCCCAGAATTTTTTCGCTTTTTTCGCTTTGGCGCAAGGGAGACGGCAAGATAAGCTCATCCAAATATGGAGCAGGGAGATCTGTCTCTGTCTGTGGAGATCCCGGTCTCTGAGAAAGATACGATCCATTGATCTCGGCTTTATTCTCGACGCAGTTTGCGCAAGGGGTCTGTTTGCCTCAGACCGTCATAAATTTGCTCTTGATGATTTGATTGCCGCCCCGTTTAGTCCGCTTTTTTGTCGCATTTTCTGTACATCTCAAATAAATATAAAAAAAAAAATAAACCATTTTGTACTGGGCTTCATCCCCAAGCGAGAAGTTCTTTCAACCCAGTGACTCAGTTTCGATTGCAGTACAGGTAAAACGTGTTTCAGCTTTTGGCTTTCTGTTCGGTTTCGGTTCTGTTTCGTTCTTTTCTGTTATGCTTTTATTTTAATTATCTTTTATTACCGCACGCATTCAGCCTTGGCAGTGAAACAAATGGAGTTTAATGCGGCGTGTAAATTCGGTTATCTAGAAATAGCAAACGAGACTCTTTTTTTTGTGGCGAACAGAAACAATTTCTTCTAATGGCTGATAAGAGAGAAAACTAATGAAAACCCCCTGATAACTATGTACAATACAGAGAGAAAATAAGTAGGGACTAGTTATAATATTTTGATTTTATGGAACAACATTGTTCCCCTTATAATAATTATATAGCACTTAACACTGGTTATTAATTAGAACTACCTATAAAAAAGTAATTATTTCATATTTCCGCTTTTTACACTGAAATAAAACCTATAAAATTTCACGACCAGACTTTCTACAATATATAAAGATACAAAAACTTAAGCCAGAAACAACAATAATTTTAAACACATAAAAAACCTCTTTTTAATGCTTTTTCTCTTGGTGTATCCAGCACACGCGACTTTTATCGGAGTAAAAAAAAATATTGAAGGGGGTGGCAAGAGGGTAGCTGGGTAAGTGGGCGGTGTGTACAAGACTGACAACTGTTAATCAACAAATTGATGACTGAATGCAGCACATATGCGGGTGCCACATTTCATTTACTTTCGATTTTGCACAAAACCAATGGACAGGGATGTGTGGGGGCGTGGCAAGGGGGGGCCAAACACACTGCCGACGACGACAACAATTGGAGACTTCCACTAAATCCCGTACTCGCACATCCAAAGCCAGACGCTAATTTGATATTTTAATGGCTTTTTGTTTGCAAATTACGCTTGACTCGGCGTCGCGTCGCCCCTGCAACCTTCCCTTCCAACCCGCTGGGTAGTGAGCCCCCCACTTTGCCCTCTTTAAATGACTCGTTTGTGTCTAAAATAACGGCGCTAGTTGTACGACACTGGATACTGGATACTGTGAGTGTTATTCATATATATATTTTTTTTTTGTTTTCACGTAAACTTTTTTATTCTTTAAAAAGCGAACACGACTCGCTCCGGAATGCAATTCGAGTTGTGCGTGTGGAAGGGACTTCAATGGGAGGTCTGAATAAAAATAGTCATTAATGAACCTTTAGCCACTTCCTATAACTTAAATATTCCATACAAATAAAATCCATTCCTTATAAATGTCCCATAACCTTTAAATTTTAAATTAAACTGAGAAAATTTTAAATTATAAGCCCCAATAGTATTGTCCCTTTATTTTTTAATTAAAAAAAAATTTTCAATAACATATTGAAAACACTTTGAAGATAAAGTTCCCATAAATTAACTTTTAATAAAAATAAAATCAATTTGATGATTTTATTAAACATTTTTATATATCCTTAGGGTCTTTAAAGCTCAGTCAAACCTTTTTATATAAATAAAATTTCTCAAAATAAATATAAAATAAGTAAAGCAGCCTCAAAGCTCACAGAAAACTACATCTTAAAGAGCCAAAATCACACACTCATTCATAAATCTTTCAATGTTTTCCCTGTGGAACCCGAAATGTTGCACATTGACTCTCCCCACTGGTGGTATTCATTAGCACCCGCGACTGAAACTAAACAGAATAAATAGCTCCAGTGACCCCCCGTGGGATTCCCCCGTTTGACCAAAAGCCAGCGAGAAACGGCAGCCACAGGTCACCTCAAAAATGTCAACAAAATGAAAAACCTATACTCGGACACGGCAGTCAAAGTCAGGTGCATGGCGGATCTGTCCTGTGTGTGGTCAAAACCACAAAAACCACAGCCGAGGCAAAGCAAAGCAAACCGCGGGGCAATGGGCGGATCGCAGTAACCAAAAAAATTATGAAAATTACATTGAGCATGCCAAAAATGAGTCAGCGAAATTATGTAAAAAGAGAGCTAGGAGGAGAGACAGACGATGGATAATCAAAGGTGAATAAATAAAAACGAAAACGAAACAAAAATCAAAAGAAAAGGGCCAAGTGAGAGAGAACAAAGGGGATGAGATCGGTGGAATTGCACAATAAGACAACAACAGCAGCAACAAAAGAAAACCAAATAAACAATTTGTAATCAGAGTACAAGACCCTTGAAATTAAAAATCACTCAAGACATTAAAGATACCCCTGGAATCAAGGTCAACTTTCAAATATTCAAATATTTCTTTTAATTAATAAATAATTATGGGATTTGCAATTAATTGAGAAAGAGGGAAAAAGTAAATACCTAAATAAATTGGGGTAATGTAAAATAATAATACTTAACTTATTTAGACAAATTCTGGCTCAATATCTAACCTGAAGTCGAACCCCCCTAAAAAACTCACATACCCCATCAATTGTAGGGCATACAAATAAAATGAGGTAGCAAAAAAAAAAAAGGTGAAAGAAACACAAAACGCAATCACGGACAATGAGTGCATGACAGAGACAGCGAAAGTAAAAGAGAGACAGAGCGGGGAGTTATTTAGAGTGCGTGGGCAGCAGGTAAAAAATTGAATATAAAAAAAAGGTAAAGAGAGCTGAGCATCCGGAATTTCGGAATCAGGCAGGCCAAGGGTACAAAGCGGTAATGATAAAAATGTATTAATAAACAGAGAGATTGTTGAAAATAAAGATAAATATTACAGTAATATGCAGGCGAGGATAAATACAATAAAAATGGGTTAAAATTTTAAAAATAAAACTTACAAAAGGTTGAGCAAAACGGCAGCAGACTTGCTCTCTTGCTGTTGATATAGTTTTTGAATGTTGTATCCACAGCTTTTATTGTTTTATTATTAATACCGGGTTTAAAATTTTTGATCTGAATCACTTTTGATAATTTTAATACGTTTGTTTAAAGAAGAGGGACGTTACACGAAGAAATATAGGATATATCATATGATCCAAATGAAATGTAAACACTGCAATTGAAAATTTCAAGATGTTCAAATATTGCAATATAGCAGAAATAGATATTACTCGAAAAATGAAAGTTATTTACATATTTTCCAAATTTTAAAGATCAAGTATCTGACTGATGTAATAATACAATAAAATAACGAATAATAAAATGAATAAAACAAACATGGTTTAGTTGGAAATTACTTTAAGATCAAATATCTTAGGAAATTATGATAATTATTACAAACAATGACTTTTACACATTTGAAAGTACGTTAAAAAATTACTAGATTTATGCATTTATTTAACATTATTTCTGACAATTTAAAGCTTTTTCACTTTTGCGAGCAAACACTGTATTTTTACTGAAATTCGGAAGGGGTGCATCCACACGATCCTTCCAGAGTATTCCAGTGCGTGCACCCACGCGGATTTCTGTTTTGTTTTCCTTTCCTATTCGCTGGTAACTGGACTAACCGGCGGCGGAATCGTTCCGGATTTTCGATCTATTTACTTTACGTGGCCAGGTGATCGCCGTGGCCAATTGAAACACAAAACACACACACAATAAGAACACAAACGAGGCGAGGTGAGACGAGGCGCGAAAGAAAGGACACGGGGGAAAACTAAAAAATATAACGGAACGAGACCGAAACGGGACAAAAGGGATTGACGTATAACCGAATGCCAACTGGAAGGCGGAGCTGGAAAAGCGTCGATCGAACTTTAAAATGACATCAAAGTCAAACTATTATTTCGGCAATAATTGCCCACGTTTTGGTATACGTTTTTGCGTGTGTGTTTCCACTTTATTATTATTCCCACAAATTCGTCAACTGCGCGCTTTTTTTTATCCGCAGCTCCGCTTTGTTCTCGCACACTTTCAACTCTTCCAACTGTTGGATTTTCTTCTTGTTGCCTTGAGAACTCACGGATTTTTCGCTATTTTCTATGACTTTTCTAGGCGCCACATGCGCATTAACGGCTGTCGGCAAATCAAGTATTAATTAATTTAAATCACTCGCGCTGCACGCTTTCTGTTTGTTCTTTTGGCAACAACAACAACAAAACTGATCGGTGATGTTTATAATGTGGCCAGCTGATCGAGTAAAAGTGTGACCAGCTGTCACTACCCCTAAAATCCTTGTTTTTTAGTTTCGAACAACACCTGATACTCAAACCCATACTGATATTCGAACCACATCTGATACTACAACCTCCGGTCCCAAACGATCGCCTTGGTTTCGTAGCATTTGGCTTTTGTTTAAATAGTAAATACGTTGAAATTTGAAAATAAACATGAAAAATATTATAAAGTGAAAATTAAATAAATAAACTTCTTTGCAAAAAAATTTAAGTAAACTAATATATAAAAATATGAAAAATGTTGTTCTACCATACCATAAACATTTTATTTATCAAAAAATCAAATTTGGCCTGCGGCCAAAAAATTTAACAATCAAAAAGCAAACATTTCCCATTTAGATAAGAATATTTTTACAGTCAAGGTAAAATGTCTAGGTCTTCTTTTTTGGTTATTTTAATACTTATTTAGTTTACAGCTGATTTTTTGGTTAACTAATGTCGACTGGTTTCTTAAACTTTAAAAAAAAATTTTAATAAATTTCAACTTTACTGAAAATTAAACTTTACTCCTATTATCTGAACCTCCGTTGTACGTTTAGAATTCCCACTGATCTCCGCTGACGTCACTTTCGTCCCACTAACTGATACCACGTGCTGACTCACGCGTGACGAGACGATCGCCAAATTTTCGTCTCTCACGCTGTCGGCATTGTACTATGGGAAATTAAGTATATTTTAATGTTAAAAATTGATTAAATATCTGTCTGTGCATACTTTTATTATTTTATTTTATTAGCCTTGACTTTAAATTTGTAACAGATGTTAGTAGAAATATTATTTTTAGAAAGGTCTTTAACTGTAACAGCTGTTAAATATTTTTAAACTGTTAAATATTTTTAAAATACATTTAACAGCTGTTAGTTAAAGCCCTTTCTAGAAATATTTAACAGCTGTTAGTAAACATCCATACAGAAAATGTATCTTTAAGATGACAACTGCTGCAGGATTTAAAGGTTTAAAGTTTTCAAAGTAATGCAATTTTGACGATATTTTCAAAATTCTTCTAAAAGATTGATTCTCAAAAGTGAATATTTATATTTTACATTTTACCCGGTGTTTCTATTAAATATTTTTGGATTTAGTTTCATAATTTACGTATTTTCCAAATATTTTTCAAAAAATCTGCTTAGCGATATAACTTAAATTTTTAAGATTTCGTAAATTCATTTATTTTAATTTAAACCTAAAAAATCGTAAAAAATCCCCACAGTTCTCTGGCGGCGCGACTTATATTTCCCGATTCTCCCCGCTCAGAGAGCCGAGAACAGAAAATAATTACAAACGACCCAACAACAGTCGAGACGCGTCGCCTCGCATTTCGAATAAAATAAAATTAAGTAGAATTGAGAGCGCCAATCGGCATTCGGCAGCGGGAGCAAGGCGATCGCGCACAGCAAATAGAGAAAAATAATAGAATAGTTTCGAAATAGAAAGATCGGAAAAAGAAGCGCTAACTAACAAGCACGCGGCAAATCGGAATCGGAAAAACGGGTCGAACAACAAAATCAAAACAAAAACCAAATTAAAATCAGATATTAATAGTACACAACAGCAACAACAGCAGCAACAAAAGGTTCGGTTAACAAGTGAATGCAGATATTTGCATATATAGCAATGGCAACAATGTTGCACAAAAATATTTGCATACCTCCCAAGATATTTGCAGTAAATTCTTTAAATTAAATGTGGTTTTAGTGTTTTGAAATAAAATAAAAATGAAATAAAACTAAAATCAAAAATTCAAGTGAAACGAACCCAAAAAAATGGCCGTGTCAGGCTTGAAGTAATTTGGAAAATGTGGCACAAAAATGCAATACTAAACAATTTCGAGTGTGCAAATATGTGCAGACTTGGTCCCAAAAAATAAAAACACACTCTGAAATCTAAATACACAGACAAGGACACCCAACTAAACGCATTGAATCGATTTTTTTTATATTTTTTCTACACCCGATACTCACTGAAACCGGCGGGAATGTCGCTTTCTTGTTTATGTTGGCGCATAAACAATTAAGGCTTCAATTACTAAAGGGTCCACAAAACAGAAAAAAAACAATTTGCTGATAAAGCTAATAAAAGTTTGCTCTGGCAATTAATTTCTCAGATTTATTCGATTTTATCATCACAAAAAAATCTTCGTTGAAAATGGAAGTTGAAGAAAGAGTTCTGTGGCAAATATTTCTTAAATAAATTCAAGATTTCATCATCACAAAAAATCTTCAATTAACAGTAAAGTTCAAAAAGATTTCTATGGAAAAAATGTCTTTAATAATTTGATCATCATAAAATTCATCAAACAAAAAGCAAGTTCGTTGAACTTTAACCCTGTTGTAACATAAAATATTCCCCTATTTAATCAAAAAACTGATATGATTTTTGGGCCATGACACGTGTCTAAATTAAAGGCCAAACTTTTTGTATATTGTCTTGTCTGGAAACCAAAAATATATATTTTTAAACATTCTTTTTATCACCACACACACACCGGGCATTGATAATAAAAATTGTCTGCGTGTGTTTGTATAAGCCAAAAAGACTGACAGACAGACATATCAAAAGTGGTAAGCAGCTCACGATTATTTTCATACATTTTTCCATGCGGCCATCCCTGGTTTCTAGTCTTAAATACATATAAATAGCATCTATATGTATTTATAAAATTCCCCTAAATATATATATAGTTTCCATTGTCTTCCTTTCTAAAATATAACCACAGTGTATACAAAATGAGCTTAGTTTTATGTGAGTTTGTATATATATTTTCAGTTGCTATCTAAGGTGATTATATCAATCACCGAATCGATAATGAATGGGATATTTTTTGTACTCAAAAGGAAATGGAGTGATATAATATAGAATAATTGATATTAATTATAATTATTTATTATTTATGAGATTGAGTGCTAAAAAAGAACTTTTATTTAGTGGTGATTTTTAATTGATAAACAAATAGACAAAAAAATTGCATATTTATTTATTTAAACTATATTTTAATTCTTCGCAAAATATATTTATAAGCTCAAATTTAGGAAATATTTTCATTAAACATAAATATATTTTTCTAAGATATTCATATCCTGAACATGGACTTGGGAATTATAAGGAAATTTCACAAAATTTCAAAATAGTTACTTGGGAATTATAAGGAAATTTAAAAAAAAAAACTCTGAGAGGAATTCATTTTTTAATTTTAAGCTTTATTATAGTTAAAAATATCTTATATCTTATAAAGTTATATTATAGGGAAACATTTTAAGGTAATTTTTTACTCCTATTGCTGGTATACCTCATATAAAATATAATTTTATCTAGAAAATTACCCTAAATATTAGTATTTTATTAAATAAATATTTCTTCTTCAAATAAATAAATTTAAAAAAGATTTGGGGATTCCTATTATTATTATATTTTTCTAAAATAAATATAAACCCCAACCACTTGCATAAATTCCTTTCAGCTAGTAGAGCACATCTCGTATTCGATACACTTCCCTGAATATCTCATCTATGTCATTGTTTTTATTTTGAGCGGCATTTATATAGGTGGACAGCAGGCGTGGTGGTGCCACCACCCAACACCCACCACCCACCGAACACCGACAGCCCAACTTTCGACGATTGGCAGTCGTCCACACGTTGCCAACTATTAGAACAATTGAATAAAAAAAAGTGTGTGTGGGAGTGTATCTGGGTGGCACTGAAAAAGTATCTTGTTAGTTGCGCTAATACAATTGTAAATGCTGAGATTTAAATTCAGTTTTTACTCTTTTATTTCTTTACGTTCTCGTTTTGTTTTTGTTTCTATATTTTTTTCTCCCCATTGCGTATGGGTATTATCGAGGAAATTTGCACACCAACTGAGTCGGGCTCAGGCAGATTGGCCAAACAACAGAGGAACACAGCACAAAAATCGCAAAAAATAACAAGACCCGAAAAATATCTAAAATAACAAACAAGGGAATTTCATAGAAGCAATATCCGGCAAAAAGGGGGAGAAGGATACAAGGGTTTCAGGGGGTGTGTGTGTGTGTTTGCCCAGACAGAAGTGCAACAAAATTTCTGCAATTGCATTTGGCTAAAATCGAAGCTGGAACAGAGATTCAAAAAGCAAAAAGCTTGCAAGTTCGCTTGGCTGCCCTTTTTCTCTCATCAATCTGATTAGATAAAGATATGTTTAGGTATAGATATGCTTTCGAATGGTCATTTGGTTGGAAAATCATGTAAAGAGATGGGCCAAACCTGAGTGAAATGAGTCATTTTTTGAAACAGTTCACTCTCAGAATGAATGTTGAACATTTCCTGAATTTGATATTATTATTATTATTTTTTTTATATTATTTATATTTAATTTATTAAACGATAAAGCTAAATTAAGAGATGTATAAAAAGATACAGCGTTGCTTTATTCCTGGGGTGTTAGAACTAGTTGGGAATCATAAGAGTAATTGTGTGATTTTTCTCATTACATTTTACTGCGAAGTCGCCATGATTTCTATGGAAAATTAACCAGCAAAAGAAATGCAATTAATTAATATTAAGAAAAGAACTGAAAAAAGTCATAAATTTATTTTTTTTTAATTTTTTTTTTAAATATAGAAAATAATTTTTATGAGTGTAAGTTTCATTTAAATATAAATACGTACATAAAATAAAAGCATAAGCAATAAGCTTAATAAGCAAATTCTTAACCTTAAATCCACTCCACAAATTTATAATTAAATCAGTAAACTACTCAGTAAGCAGTTTAACCTGATATTTATAAAAATTATTACACTCTTGACAAGTGTTTAACAGAATGTGTCATGGGTAGTAACTCGAGATGTAAAAAGTGTTATAGTTTAAGCCAAAAACAACTCAAGAAACTTGACTCTTCCGTTGAGTAAGCATTGTAAATGTAGAACCTTTAAAAAAAAGTTTTTAATATATTTACAATTTAATTTCTTTAAAATAAAGCAATAAATTAACTACTAATAAAATCCAAAATGCCATTTATCTTTTCTAGATTCTCCAGAGGCTGTCACTGAACCAAATAGACAACTAGAAATAAAATCTAGAGAAAATGGCTGACATGGAGGAGGTGCCAGGAAAACCTGCCAGTCGCTTGGGAATGCGGCACCTGCAGGCGGCCCTGCTCTTCGTTGGACTGGCGGCCAACACAATCCATCAGCTAAATGTGGGCTTTGCCATGGTGGCCATGACCAATGGCACATCCTCGACAACAGAGACGACGACGACGACGACATCGAGTGACGATGGCGACACGCCCGTGGGTAAGCGAAAAGGCAGCTTCCGGCACCCTGACTCACTTGGCTTTTCCCTTTTCCATGATTTCTATAGCACTACAACTGGTCGGAGACGGAGAAGGCGTACGTCCTGTCCAGCTACTACTGGGGCTCTGCTCTGGCCCAGTTCCCCGCCGGCTATCTGTGCAAGCGTTTCGGCTCTAAGGCTGTGCTCTTCTGGGGAACTCTGGGTTCCTCGCTACTGAGTGCCCTGACACCTCATGGTGTCTATGCCGCTGGCTGGAAGGCCTACTGTGGCATCCGACTGATGCAGGGTCTGTGCCAGGTGACCTGGCCGTGCATCCACCAGCACCTGGCCAACTGGTGTCCCACAAAGGAGCGAACGCGACTCGGAGCCTTTGCCTATACGGGCTTCGATTGCGGCAATGTCCTGGCCATGTTCGGTGCGGGCATGATAGCGGGATCACCCTTAGGATGGCCAGGGATCAGTTACTCTGCGGCAGGACTGGGCCTAGTATGGTGCCTGCTCTGGTTACTGCTGGGAGCCAATAAGCCCACCGAAGCCCGGTGCATTAGCGAGGCGGAGAAGGCCTACATCGTTGGGGATCTGCAGAGGGAAGAGCGCAAGGATCCGCCAAAGAAAATGGAGATCCCATGGAAAGGCATCTTTACCTCGGTGCCTGTGTTGGCTTTGCTCTGTGCCAGGTGTGCGGACACCTGGGGCCTGGCCACCATGCAGGCGGAGTTGCCTACCTACTTAAGCGGCGTCCTTCACCTGGACATGAAGAAAAATGCAGTTTACTCGGCTCTGCCGTTCCTGCTCATGTGGTTCATGTGCTATGTGTACTTGATCATCGCGGATTTCTGGCTCCAGAAGAACTGGTTCAGTCTGACGGCGCTGAGGAAGACCTACACGAGCGTGGCCCTCTGGGCACCAGCCTCCATTTTGCTAACTCTTGCCTTTGTGGGCGAAGATCAGAAGACATTGGTTTTGGTTCTTGTAACCCTGAGTGTGGGCGTGAGCAGTGCAGCCACCATTGGCAGTGAACTGAATACCATTGATCTGTCGCCTAATCATGCTGGCATCCTGGCCGGAATCCTTACCAGCTTCACCAATCTGGTGTCCCTGCTAACGCCACTGGTTGTGGGCGTCCTAGTCAAGGACTCCACTCAGCGTAGCCAATGGCAGGTGGTCTTCATTCTTGTGGCCGCCGGTCTCTTCGCAGGGAATGTGATCTTTCTGATTTGGGGCACAGCGGTGACCCAGCCCTGGAATGACTCCAAAGAGGCGAGGCGGAAACTAAAAGCCGAGGAGAAGCTCTTCCAGCATACCAAGCTGGAAATGGGGTCGGAGAATTTGGATGGCAATGGTGTAGCTTTAAGATTGAATTGTAAAAATCCCTGAGAAGTAGATTTACTTATTCGTTTTTATTGTTTAAATGGAAGGAGACTGCTAAGAACAAATTATTGCGATATATTTTTGTACTATAAATACAATCTCAACCATATAGATGAAGCTTTGCATTTATTTATAAATTCTATGATTACTGAGAAAGAGATCTCTCATCAAAAACTAAAATCATGCCTCAAGGTAATATCTCAATTTATTGTTGATTTACAAGACCATCAATAATTCATCCGGCTGCAATAGTTGCAGCATGATGCAATTGCAAAATGTCAATTTCCCCAAGCCTTTTCCTGCTGCCAATTGCTAAACATAATTTACGGCAAAATTCTAGCAAAACCAAACAGATATAAATTCTTCTAGGACAAGGCTTAGAGCCAGCCAGAGCCACCCCTCAGCCGTCTTTTTCTCCAGCTATATAGAGGCACACCTGTGCTCTAGAATGGACACTGAGCAAAAGTCCTGCATTAGGAAGACATTAAAACGTGTAACTACAACAAGGAATCGCATAAATAAATAACAACAGCTGCTCACTTTCCGCTTGCTGCTGCTGCTGCCGTTGCATATTTATAGGCGCATAAAATATTGTCGTTTATTTTTAATTTAATGACAAGAAATTTGTGCCCGCCCCTGGCTACCTTCATCCTCATTTCATCCTGGTAATGGCCCGTAGCAATTGCAATCTATCTTCCTGCTCGGAGAGCAGCGCCTTCCCATTTACGACAAAAGCAAAACAATTACAACAACAGATATCACATGAACGAGAAGCGATAATCAGCGGGGGGATACTACCAAAACGCCGCCGATTCACGAGGCTGTGATGGCTGAGAGGCAGGGATGGGGGTGGTGGCGGCTAGAGTGGACCACAGGCGCCGCTTTGGTCAGCGAGCCATCTGTCAGTGGTTGAAATTGTGGTGGGTAGAGGAAGCAGTTGCACTGGAAAAGATTTATAATGGTGCAGAAAGTTAAGGAAAATGATATAAATATTTTTAAGATTTTGTTTATAGTTGGAAAATAATTTTAAAAAAATATTAAGAATGTTTTTTAAGAGAGAAAAATGTTTAAGAAAGCTAAAATTAATTTTAAATTCTTTTTAAGTATTTGTTTATAAATAGAAAACATTCGTTTTTTTATTTTACCTGTTAATCTTTTTAATTATCAACTTAAAATGATTTATTTTTAATTTATAGAATTTTTTTTTAGATATTTGTAGCTAATTAATGTAAACAAAAATATATTTTAACAGTTTTAAATTGAATTTCAACATTTAAAAATTTGTTTCTTTAGAAAACATACAAAATTAAAAATTATAATAGCATTTTTTTGATAAATATTAATATTAATTATTAATTTGCTGTCTCAATTTATATTTTTTAATTAATTTAATAACTTAATTCCCAAAAAAAATATAAAAATCCTCCCATTTCCCTCACTGTATCTCCTGTTTAGTGCGCTCCGGCACGTTGATAAAACATTTCGCTTCGTTACGTTACATTTTATTTTATTTAGAATACGCACGCAGTTTACTTTTCTTTTTTTTTTCCACCATTCCATACCATTTCATGCCATTGCTCCCCCTTCCCTCAATCCTGGTCGCCGCGTTATGTATACGCCGCGTTGGCCATCAGCGAGGAGCATCATTTCGGTCATTATTTGGTTACGTGCGCTAAATGAGACGCAACCGAGACACGCCCCATCCGCCACATTTGAATTACGTGCGTGAAGATTACGTTATTTATAACTGACCCCCCCATCCTGCGGCCTCGACTCACCTTGGGTCCTACACTTCCTGCATATGTTGCTTCCTTTTCAGCGGCAAATTAAATGTTACGCTTAAAAGTTAGCACCTGATGGCAAGAGCACAAGAAGAAGGCTAATGATGCTGGCTGGCTGGCTGGTAAAATGCATTTTCCGCCGAACCACCTGCAGAGCTTTCCATTCCCTTACCTATTCGCCTCCTCTGGATTCTTAGGCTGGTTTAAGTGCCTGACGCATGGCCTTAATTAAAAGCAACTCCCCAGAGCCAACAAAAAGGGCAATGCACTTAGAGAAAATGTTTATTTTTAGTAGCTATTTAAGCAGAGAAAATTATGTTGTATTAGGAAATATTTTTAAAATTTTAAAGAATTTTTAAAAGATTTTTGTTTATTATTTTTATTAATTTCTTGACTTATTTTAGTCATTTTCTTACCGTGGAAGTATGTGTGTTTGGTTGTGTATATAAAAAATCAACTTTAACTGCAAGTCAAACTCGAACGCAACACAAACTAAGAGCAACTTTTTTGGCAACTCCCCCCGGCTCCCTTCTGTTCCTGAAAATGTTGTTGCACGTTGGCAACTTTCTTTTTTTTAGGCACCTGGACGCGTGTCTGCCGAGCGTGGCAGCTTCTAATTAATGTTCTCCATCCCCGTAAAACTTTTTAGCTGGCGCCCAGCAACTCAAATTTAAAAAACAATTTTTTCTAGAATTATTACACCGACCTGAGAATACCAAATAAAATAAATAAGCTTAAATTTTCATTAAAATACTATAGTTAAACTAATAAGAAATATTAGAAAAATATTATGAAAAACCCAAGAATACAGCTAACAATAATTACATTTTTTAAGGTACTAAAAATATATTTAAATAATAAATAAAAAACATAAATAAATGTCTCAATAAATCAGTTCATTTTAATCTGTGATCTTCTTACAAAATAATTCTAAAATAATTCCTGAAAATATATTTTTAAGAAGCTTAAAATAAAGTTTAATAAATAAAAGTATTCATAAAATAAACCAATTTTTATATCAGATCTTCTCATAAAAATAAACTTGATATTTCATTTTCAAAAGCCACCAAAGAGGAGTTTAAGTTATTTAACAGAAATTCCACCGCTGCCACTCTCATATAATATTCTCTTTTAAAAATCCAGAGTATGAAAAAAAAGAATGCGCCGGGCCAAGTGCAATTCACTCAGACTCATTCACCGAATCGTTTTCTATATATTACGTTAAAAATTTTTCATTTGCTGCATGTGCTTTAATTGCTCCCGTCGCTCCTTTCTGTGGCCATGCCACTGTTTCACTCAGCCAAGTGCTGCAAACTTTTAAATTAAATCCTTGTAATGCTTTTTGGACAAATGGTTTTAGTCCGACGACCATGGACATGGACATGGACATGGCCTTCTTGCCTTCTCTGGGGCAAAAGTTGTCATTGACTTGAAGTCCCAAACGGAAATGGGCAGCTTGAAAAACTTGCAAATTGAATCCTAATTGTTTTAACATTTTTGTCATTGGCAAAATTGCCTTGATTAGCACACGAGCCAGCAAGTTGGTTTCCCAAAAAACTTGATGTAATTTCATTAGAGTCTAAAGATTTCGTTTCATCACAAAAGTTCCGGTGGACTTAATGACTGTGTGAAAATAGTTATTAGACAAGGCAATAAATACTTTAAGTTTTCTATTAGGGTTAACACTTGAAGGAAGGGGGAAAGGATTTAGAAAGGGAAGTGGCGTTATTTTTACTTTATATGTGTTTAGATAAATTCGTTTTTAAATTTCTTTAAACTATTTAAATACAAATAAAAACTCTACGAAAAAACTATTATATTCTTAAGCAAAAACTAAATGTTTTCTTGAATTTTCAGAACATTTTTTTCAATAAAAAATCATCTACAAACTTTCTTTCAATTTTATTATATTTTTTGTTGGAAAATAAACACCCATCACTTTGTTATATTTTCTTTAAGACAGCAATTACCTTAGCCTGGACTTGTGAAATACTATATTCAACACTATGTATTTTGTTCCCAATTTTGCTTTGTTGTCCATGAATTTGTATAAAATGTTCCCTCTGGCATAAACTCCTTATTTCCTTACACTTCTTAATACATTTTTCTTTATACATTTTTAGCCAATTTATTTTAATGGCAAATTAGGCAAGGAATTCTTACCATACATCGTGGTATATATACTTTTTTTTCTAGGAATTTCTGAGTATTTGGTTCCCTTTTGTTGGCATCACTGAATATTTTATATCATTTGCTTGTGGCATGTGGCAGTTGCCAATTGCCGGTATTGTCAGAGCGTCAAAAAACGCGAAGAAAATAATGTTAAAAATACATAAGTAAGGCAGCATGGTTGGGTAGGACAATGGCAGCCTGCCAGCAGCCGGAAATTCAGTAACATACGATATGACAGGATATTCCAAGGCCTGGGCAGGGGGGGTTGTCAATTCTGGGGTGTAGGGGGGCGGCTGATATGCGAAAGGGTGCCGCCGCCAGTAGCAAAAGGGGTTGCTCTTGTACAAGGATTTAACGTATGACAACATCAACAATGAATGTAATTCAATATGCAAATGGGCTGCAGCAATTTTCTACTTTTTCATACAGTTTTCCATGCACATTTAGCAGAGAGAGAGAGAGAGAGTTTCCCATTTTCCAGCAGCAGGCTGCCTGATTATGATGAGTTGTGTTTTGCATCCATTTTGTGAAATGCAATCGCAAATTTTCTGCCGCTAACCAAAATAGAAATTTGATTCGCTAAGGCTGTCATTGTCTGTTGATAGGTGTGAATATTCCAGGTAGAAAAAATATTAGAAACTATAATATAACTACTTTTGGTGTTTTTTTTATAATAAATTTATTGAGTTCTATTCATTTTATGAAAGAATTTTTCATAAAATATTAAATAATTAATAAAAAAATAAGGTAAAGAACTATCAAGGTTAGCAGTAAGTACCCATTTTCTCCCCATGCATAATGCCTGACCAGCGCCAACATCTCGTTGGACATGGCCTAATAATGTTGCCGTGCCAAGGTTGGACAAGATGACAGCCCACGGATTCAACTGTGACCCAATCGGGTTTGCGTTTGGCTCAAATGCATCTGGCATTGGCATCGGCATCGGCATCGGTCGTTCGTGTAGTAATTAATTAGACTCGCAGGCATTTTATATGAACAAAGTGCAATGCCGTTTCACTAATTGAACATGAACATGGCCACTGCCAGTGTTGATGATGATGATAATGATGGTGATGTGCCACTAGCATCATTCGCCCCAAGCCACCCACCAACTCTATTCACCCAGTCGTCGACAATGATGACGTCCAAGTGTAGGCTGGACAGTATTCGAAATCTACAGAACATTCATCTGCATTCAGAGTGGAGAATGGGTTTTGCTGTGGGGGGACTCTGCCTTGAAGCCAGGAGATCTTATACCAATCAGGGTGGCACCCCTTCTCCTAGACTCCTCCTAGAGTGCGGTCTATGGGTGTGTGGTGTGCAGTGTGTGTGGTTTCAGTCCGGAGCTGCCTTTGGCAAATGCGTTCTGCACGAATATTTCCCCAAATTAAATAAGCACAAATCAAATACTTTACAATTTCTGTCACAGCTCAGGGAACTGTCTGAGTACTTCTATAAAGGTTAGCACTGAGACAAAAATTGTGATAACAGTTAAATTAAAATAAATATATTTTAAAATATATAAATAATATATTAGGAATATAAACCAAATTTAACATCAAATTAGGCTAATCAGCTTTCATGTTAAAATAAACAATTTAAAAATGTAAACAAATTTGTATTATTGTTATCCTAATGGAGAACCTTTTAATTTTGTTTTAACTATAAGTATTTGTTATTATTATTTGAAGAAATTCAATCCGACTTTTGTATAATAAATTCAAGCTCAGTTCTTTATGTGACTCGATCGAGAGTTGATCGCCAGTAATAAGTGCCACTTGTTTATTTATAAAGTTGAAAAGTAAGCTTGTTAGTGAATTATTATTTTTAGCGAATAAGGTGCAGCTTACCGTTATAATATATAATCTTATTAGAATTTGCCCACTTAGAGTTTCCCCATATTTTAAATTACTCCTGACAGAGTTTTTAATATTTTTTAATAATAATAAAAATGATTATAAAGCCTTCTATAATATTTTATATTATAATTAAATTATATTTAACAATTTTGAAAAATTAAGTGTTCTAAAAATAGATTTAAACTAGGTGTCATCACTTCGAGGCGACTGATAAGAATATTTTCATGTGCAACTGTTGATTCCGATCCTAAATTAAACCCTAACTTGCAGGTGGTCTGATCTGCTGCTCACCAACCAGGATCAATAGAACCTTAATCCTTATTAATCCCTTTCCAAATTACAATTCTTCTCACTGACCAAATCATATATTTCCCAACACTAGCGTAAAATCTATTTGTGAATCCCTGGTATATCCGATTAATCGATTCCTACCGAATAATCGTAAACATAATTGCGCACATTTTTTGTCTTGGAAGAACGCACCTTATAAAGCTGTATTTACTTTAAAGATCTTCTAAATAAAAGTGCAAGTATTACAAGAACGCAACAAAAAACCATTCTCCTGAATTAGAAATAAGATTCTTTTCGAGGAAAACGCTAGCGAAAATTCTGCTTGATTTTTTTTTTGTTGTGTCTGAGTGTGGCACACACAGATTGGCCAAAGTGTTGTGGCATGTTTCTGGGAAAGGCCCTTCTTCAGACATTGATTTGTATGTGGTTTCCTTGTTCGGTTAGTCCTGCTGATGATGTGAACATGTGCAAGTTCTTACCCACGAGAGTTTATTTGGTGATGCAGTCGGTGGTTTGGTTTATTGGCTGTACTAAAAAACAAAAATATAGTTGATAGTATCGGTGTGTGTGTGTGTGACGGCGACAGGTCCCTATGATGAGTTTAGGGCGATTATGGGTTTTTCGGCGGATTAAACATTAATACCGCTTGCTGGGGATTGAGTTTCAGTTTATTTACTCGATATATCTCAACACAAACAATTTATAAAGGTAAACAATATCTCATTACTGATACCCGGAATGGGGGAAATCTTTGTTGTTATTTGCAGCTCGAGGGAACGTTTTCAACAATGAATTCTTCGAATGCTGGCGATTTGATTAAGAGTCTGGAAGACTTGGAGGTTATGGGAGGTAATAAAGGTAAGTTTTAAGTTTTTTTTTTAACTTCTTATTGGTGTTGGAAAAGGCCTTGCCACCTAGTTACAAAATTAAGCAGTCAGACTTTAAACACTAAATTAAGCACTGTAAAATATAAATTGAGTTTACAAAAATAAGGATTTTTAACTTGTATTTCAATATAAAAAACATAGAACTATTTGTAAAATGTTGATCTTTAAAAAACCCTAAAACTATATGGCAACACTTTCGTGTTTCTCTGAGGTAATCACAGATTTTATAGAAATTTTATTATTTTAAATTAATGACAAACTGTCAAACTAATAACCTTTTTCAAATCTGTAATATTTTGTATAAAATAAATACCTTAATTTAACATTTGATCAGACATACCGAAAGTTTGATCAAAGGTAAAATTATTCACCAATTTGGTAAAATTTTAACATATATTTATATATTCCTAAATATTAACATTTCCTAACTTAAACTGACCTCCAAAAGGTATCCTTAATTCGAGCTAGTACTATCCACTTTAAGTCTCTATCTGGTATCTGGCTAATTAGCCAAGAGCGTGGCGGTGGCTAGTCTATGGCAAAAATTATGACAAATTAAAAACGGCAGCGGCGAGAGGCTATAACAAAGCCCGTCAGGTGGGCTAGCTATACCGCCCCCTCAGAATCCACTCAATCCCCACACTGCCGCGAAAAACACTTTGTAATTACCCCGAACACTGCAATAACAAAAGGCGGCCAAATGGCGGCCAGGCCAAAAGGGTGACGAGACAAAGGCGGCTGGCCACCCCTCCAGACTCCATCCTTCATTCCATTCCCTTTCCATTTCCCACCATCGTCGTCATCATCATCATCATCATCAGTAGCAGAGGAGCACAAGAGCAGCAGTCACGGTCGTTTGTGGCTCATTGGTTTGCGTCCAGCCTGGGTTATTTTTCATGCCCATCCCCCCCTGCTCGGCTCTGGGCCACATAAATTAACCGAAACGTATTAATTCTTTTTTACTCGTCCCTCTTCCCCGCCTGCTTTTTTATATGCGTGCAAAAATTTATGCTTGAATTAAATATGATGACCAAAAAAGCAGTCGCACAAGGGCGCAAGGACACCCAGGCAGTGGCCAAGCATTGTTCGTATTTACACATGTACAACACGGCGTATACGCATTGTAATGTACGACAGCCGGCCACAATTAATCTTGCCACGTGTTTTATGCGAAAAGCAGGAAGGCAGCGAGAGGGCAAGGCAGCTCTACAATAACGAAAAGAAAACTTCCTCGCCGAAGTGGACCATCATGCTGCGGCTGGGTTATAATTGAATTTTCATAACCATTAACCGACGCCGACTTGGTCATTATTTAAATGTAACGACACGCTTTATTATTACCCCGGTAATCGAAAGCAAATGATTGCGACTTTATAAATATAAATCAAATTAGAAGAAGCCGCCGCCGAGAAGCGACTGCCACCACATGTTGCATGGCCATTTGGCCAATGTGTGGCCGGGAGAAGAAAGCTAGAACGAGCCACAAAAAGCAGCCAACCCAGCCACACAGCCACAACATTAAAATGCCGGCATTTATATAACCCAAACAAAGCAGTCCACTAAAAAGACATTTTGGCCATTTTTGGCAATTTTAGCCCATTGCTGTCCGGCCCCGCTGGCAAGGACATTTAAAAGCGTTCCATCAGGACAACAGATTTATGAGTGCGTTGCTGGGGGGTGGTTTAAGTGCATCTTAAGGAGCGTGTACTTATAGCTATAAAAACTTGGAAATTATATTCAAATGAACTAAGCGAGCAGCAGGGAAAGTCACTCACCAAATAAGCAATCGGGAATGTTTGTCTTTAACGGCTGAAAAGAAAATGAAGAAAATTGGGTGATTAAATTGAGTTGAAATGACTTAATAAATAGGATACAAATTGGGTTTATTAAATGGTTGTATTTTATTTATAAGATTGTTAAGTTAAGAGGGGGAAAATCGAAGAAGAAAAAGAAGTAGAAGTCCCTTAAATGTAGTCAGAAGTATAAGTTGTTAACCTTACTTTTAACACCATAAAATATAAATTATATTTTAAAAATAACTACGTATTTCTATGCTTAAAAGTTGATAGCTTTATTACCTTCATAAAATAATACTTAAAATATATATTTCTTTAAAATGTTGAAGTATTAACTTCAACCTACAATCCTTTACCTTCATCCTTTCCCTAATCTTTACTTTAGCGCATTCTGCGGATGCCACCGTTTAATAAAGTATCCAAGTTAAGCAAAAATTTCCATTGAAAATACCTTTATTCACTTCCTTTTTTTTCGCAGACTCCTTGAGCGAGGGTGACCTAGTATTCGCACAGTCGAAAGGTTACACTCCATGGCCAGGGATACTAGTGGCAAAACAAAGCTCTCATAGTATTGTCAGTTTTCTTGGAACTGACGAAACTCGTAAAATTAGGAACTTAAAAATCTGGCCATATAGCGAAAATAGCAAAGCTGAATTCATAACGGTTTTAAATCTGGAATATGGGGTATTCAGAGATGCAATTATCATTGCAGAAGAACTCAGCTCCCAGCTTGACAAGAATAAAGAAAGAGGTGCCTATTGCTACAGAGTATTGAAGAAGAACGATCGACAAGAGCAGCAGGAGCAGAAGAAACGAAGCCAGAAGGAAGCCAGCCAGGAGGATGCCAGTCAGAAGGAAGCCAGCCAGGAGGAAGCTAGCAAGAAGAAACCCAGCAAGGTAGAACCCAGCAAGGAAGAACCCAGCAAGGAGGAGCCCAAGCATGTGAAACCCAACAAGGAGGAATCCAACCATGTGAAACCCAGCAAGAAGGAATTCCAGCAGGAGAAACCCAGCAAGAAAGAACCCAACCAGCAGCCAGACAACCTTGAGGAACTCGGCTTTGGAGAAATCGACGAAGGACAGGAGATAAGCATTAAGTACGTGCAATTTTTGCGCAGCAATCGTGACTCTTTGAACGGAGGTGTAGAGAAAAAATTCATCGAACTGGTGAATGTTCTACGCAGCAGTTTAAAAATCAACCAAAAAGACTACCCTTCCGCTGTGTTGGCTCTGCAAGAGCTGCATGAAATGACATTCAGTGAACTCCTTTTGGTTCGAAACTTTGAGGCCGTGAACTCCATCTACTGTATATCCTTCCTCGACACTTCCCATCAGAACTACGTTGAGGCAGCCCAAGTCAAGGTTCTGGCCAAGCAATTAATTAATCGCTTCGACTTGGTTTTTGATTTGCCAGACATAAATGGCCCTTTTATAGATTACCTTCGATCGCTTTCGTCAATCTACATGCGTTACACCTATGCATTAGAACCAATAGAATTCCCATCCAGCAAGGAGGAGTCCTGCCAGGAAACTTTGGACCCGAAGGTAGCCGAGCAAGAAGCTTTGGATGTAAAGGAATCCAAAGAGGAAGCTTTCGACTTGGAGGAACTCCTAGAGGATAAAGATTTTTTGGCCATAGAACTAGAGGATAAATTTGATAAGCAAATTGATATCCTGCGTCGCAGCCTTTCATTTCGACGAAAGGACTACGCAGCCGCTGTGCTAGCCTTTGAGGAGCTGCTTTCCATGACATTTACCAAAGACTTTCTTTACCCCAAATATAAAGACATTAATTTTATCTACTATATATCCAGATCTGGCAGCGTCCTCCCTTGGAGTGGCCTCGCCAAGGCCACATTTGTGAGGAATTTGGCCAACCAACTGATGGCTCGCATCTTATCGGTGTTCAATATCAAGGGCATCACCAGCTATGATTTTATGATACGTTTTGGTGCGCTGTACAGTTCAAATAGCTCCGATATTCCCGATAGCTCCGATAGCTCGGATGGCTCCGATGGTCCCGATGGCCCCGATGGCTCCAATGGCTCCAATGGCTCCAATAGCTCCGATGGTCCCGATGGCCCCGATAGCTCCAATGGCTCTGAATATAAACCTGAATCTAAATCTGAATCTGAAACAAAATCTGAATGTTATCCTGAATCTAAATCTGAATCAGAAACTAAATCTGAATGTTATCCTGAATCTAAATCTGAATCGAGCACCGAATAAATAGGCGGGATTCTGGAGACATTTTTGAAGCTTTGATACACTATCAAAAAAGATGTACATATATTGAAATTAGTTTTAAATAATAATAAAGAAATGCTGAATAATGAAGTTTGAACAAAATGAACTGAAACTGAAGAATTTAAACTTGTTTTAAAGGAATGTTTGAAAATGTATTTAAACAGAACCGAAATACCCTTATTTTTGCACTGAATTCCATATATTTAAACTGGTTTTAAAGGAATGTTAATTGAATAATAAATAAATAATGAAGTAAAAAAGGAAAAAAAAGAAAAACAACTGAAAATGTATTCAAACAGAACGAATATTCCTTATTTTTGTACCGAAAATCTGTATTTATTTCAATAAAATCCCACAAAAAGGGCATCAAAAAAGACAACAAATCAGGGCTAACATCAATGGGAAGTATGACAAATATGTGTGCGGTCAGCCAGAGCCAGTCCTTATAGAGGAGGGGGGAGTGAGTATTAAAAAAAGGACAAAGGCAAAGGACGAGGTGCGAAGCGCTTGGGGTGAGCTAAACAATCGATCAAAAAGTGAGACAAATCGTCGTGTCTTTTCGGTTGGCAGCAAACAAAAGCCAAATGTGTTCACACCTTGACAGCCTGACACACCCTCATCCGCACACACACACACACACACACACACGGGGGAACACCTGCCTCGCCCCCTGAATTTCCCTCAGCTTTCGAGGCGGTCAAGCAAACAACATTTCACTTTTTGTGGCGCTGCCAAAAAGGCAGCAGCAAAAGGCAAATTCAATTTGAGCTGTCAAAAATCTGACCAATATTGCCTTTGAGTGTCCGTGGTCCCCTCCAGTGTCTGTGTGCATGTGTGAGTGTGGGGGGGGCGTATGGGGGCGTGGCCTGCGGTCGGTCACACAATAAATCGATTGAAAACGTAAATGAAATTGACAGTCAGCATTCCAGGTGTGCGATCCAGGTCCAGCAGCTGCCACCTATCCGTCTCCAAACTCCGTGTTAAATACCTTGACACTCGGCCGCCGTTTGAAGTTTGTACACGGTGAGAAAAATAGTGTTTAAGCTTCTTGGGAAATAAGATAAATATTTTACAATTAAAGGGGATTTAAAATCTCTAAGACAGGTGAAAAAAAGTATTATTTGAAATTATATTATTGATTTAACTTCGGATCTTTGGGTTAATTTAATTTATTATAGACTTTAAGGGCTTTTTATATAAAATTTAAATTGTAAAGTCTTATTTTTCCTCATAAAAATCTTAAAAAAGGAAAGTAATAATAAAAAATATTGTCATATATCCCTTAATGAATTATATTTTTAATCTAATATTAAATATGTAAGTGAAATAAATCATAGCATGCTTTTTGGCATTTTTATAAGAGATTTAAAAAATTCAAAAATAAAAAATAATACAAATAATTACTTTTCCCATTACCCTTACTATACTAAAATATTCTTTAATATTTAATAATAAAAACCTATTGTTTTCCATATTTTTGGAAAGAAATCATTATATTTCCCCTCAGTGCCTAATACCAACTCCTGTGCCACTTGTCTGCGTTTCCTTGAGGGAAAGGGGCAGCCTAAGTAAGGCATCAAATTAATTTGACATTTGCTTTGTCACTGTCAGCTCAACGCCCGGATTTGCAGACGGCGGGTTAACAGCACATTCCGGGGGTTAAGGGTGACTCCACCAAGACCCAGGAGCCACAGCCAAAGCCAAAGCCAATGACCATGGCCCCATGAACCCAACTACAATTGATGATGATATATGGCTACGGACTTTGATTGGAAACGTTGGCTCACACGCACAGCCACACGCTAATGCAGATCAAACAGGCCAAAGTGTTTGGCTTATTGACACTCGACGTGAGGTCCTGCAGGTCCTGTTTTCAGGCACCACCACCAACCCCACACCGCAACTTTTCCTCCTAAGTGCTCTTTGCTTTTAAGAAAATTAGCGAATCTAAATTATTTTTAATTCACAAACATCGTTAATTGGTCTTCTTTGGCTTTCGCTTGGGTGAGATTGACGTGAGTAAACAGAAGAGAAGCACTGAGCCCCGAAATGTGTGCTATCAAAATAATAATAATGTTATTTTTTAATTTACCTAAAATGTCCTGCACACACACACACAAACACTTACAAGCACATACAATGAAAGCAATGTATACTTATATTAATATGGCTAAAAGGAAAACAAAAACAAGGCCAAAAGGAAAGCCAGGTGAGGTGAATGATGGCAAGGTATGAACTTAAAAACGTGTCTTTCAAAACAGTGGTTTGAAAACTTAATTTTTAAAAAATAAAAATAAATACTTTACAAGGCTTTTTGGGTTTAAATTAAATTTTAATAAATTTGATAAGGTAATAAACAAGAAAGCTAATGGAATTTGGCTCTTAAAAAAAAAGAAAATAAATGTAAAATAATAATCAATAAGGAAGTGGATGCAAAACATTATAAAAAAAACATACATTTACACTCAGTAGTTTTATAAAATGTAACAGAAACATATAGTCAAAAATAGATACATTTTTGTTAGAAGCTTTGGCTTTCAAGGTTTAAAGTTACCTTTAAAAATATTTAAATAAAATGTACCTTGAAACCTTTAATGTATTTTAAAGGTAACAAAAAAGAAGGCTTAAAAAGCAAGTAGCTTTATTTATCATTTTATAATAGGTATTAAAGGGACATTCATATTTATTTGCACTTTATTTTTTACCTTTATTTATTACCTCGAAAAATAAACAGCTTTATTTATTTGCCAGCAAAGCAATTAATCATTTATTTGTTCAAGTTCAATTATCAAGCGAGGTCTCTCTTTAAATTTCATATTAATGTAAACAAAATAAACTTGTGGTTGTTAATACCTGTTGGTTTTTTTATTATTATTTCTGTTTCGATAATTGCCAACATATTTTTTTGCCATTATATAATTTTAATTTGATCTTTTGATGTATATATATATTATATTTTTTTTGTTGCCTTTAATCTTGTAATTAATGGTCTGTATTTTTTATCAATAAATGTTTTATGTTTTGGCCCCACTGTTTTTGGCCAAAGCTATTATGTCATAAGTACTGCTACTTAGTGGCGGATTTTGTTTTCATAGTGCCCCTGCTCTCGCTGTTTTATTTTTATTTTTTGAGCCGTTTGAAGTCCTTTGACGTTGGCTTGTCCTGGTAATTGTCTACTTAGCGATGGCTTGTCAACACCGTTGTGGGTCGCTAATTTCATTGAATCGCTCGCATCATTTAATGAATTGATATCCGCATAAAGGCCCCGGGTCCAGGCTCCAGCTTCAAACGGAGATCCCGATTGCGGCGGCTCCTTTGTGATGTAATTTATGTGCCGGCGCCAGATGTTTATCGCGATATCGGAATAAAGCCAGGTCAGCACCTGACCAAGCTTATCGCGATGCAGTGTGTTAATGTTTGACCCCGCCCCACGCCCCCACGAAAACCCTGTAACCTTTCTGATAAGCCAAACAACCTCAGCAACCCCGGCAGCGTTGATTTATTTCACTTCTCTCTTGGCTTTTACAGTTTTTTTTTTGATTTTTTTTAACGCTGCGAGTCACAAAAATTTCGCTGACTTTCATGGACCGGCCGTAAAAGCGTTGGTTGTAAAATTCTTTAAAAACCGGACAGCATATTTGCACATTATTTGTTTTTTCCGTTATTTTTTAATATTAATTAAAAATGTTCATACATTTTTCAAAAGTTAGAGGTCGAGGTACCGCAAAGCAATTTGCAGAAACAACCGAAAAACTAAAAACACATGTGGCACACACAAACACACACAATTTATTTGTGAAGGGGAAAGCGGTATACAAAGATTTTTGTTGACAGAACTTTACAATAAAACGAAAGTTTAATGCACAAGTTCTTCTACGGTTTTTTGGCCAACATGCCCCCATAAACATTTCGGTGCACAGATACAAATTTGGTACAGAGATTAGTATTTAATTTTGGATTTTAAAGTCCTGAAATATTTTGTAAATTAAATAGAAATTAATATCTTGTAATTTAAAATAAGAAACTACTATTCCTGGTCTACTTTGCTTTCAAAAACTATAAATCATAAGTTATAAATTACATTTTTTTCAGTGTGTATGAGGTTGAACCACAGAGAACCGCATGAAGCCAGGCCGAGGTGAGCCGGCGGTCTGTTTGCGCAACTTACAGCCAAAGTAAACTCATTACCAATGCAAACAAACAGAGCTGGGCGCCCCCGAAAAACTTAACAAAAAAACAAATAATATACTCACATAGTATATAAAAAAAAATATATACGCCTGGCAGCGAAACTATTTGCGGGGAAATGAAACGCAATGCAAAGTAAGAAAAATCGTTAAAAAGTCTGTTAAAAAATAATTAAGTGCTTGGCATTCTGCATGTGCTGGCATGTGTACTGAAACATCAAGTATACGCCGTGTTGCCCATACCATACGCCTTTCTGCCGAAAAATGTTTGTGTTGCATAATTTTGAGCGCCGCCGCATAGACGGCATATTTGGGATGCCTTATTGATTCCAAATTCCATGACAAAACCAGGGACACCCATAGAAATAGAGAGAGTGAGGAGCCTGCATCCTAACCGCAGGATACAAATATGTGCTCATTGTTTGGCGTGCGGCTGCCGCGGTGTCTTTATTGATCAAATTGCTTTATTGGTGTATTAATTTTAATTGGTCGACATGTCCATGTGTTGCTCAGTCACTATTAATTAACATGCAGTTCTCGTTCCCTTTTCGCAACCCCCGCGGTCCCGCCTCGGTATGTTGTACATCGAGTTACATTAATTATTTAATTTATTGTAATTTTTACTTATTTGCTTAACTGCAGTTCAACCGAAAGTTTGCTGTTGTTGTTGCTGTTGGTAACCCCAAAGTGCCAGTAAAAGTTAAAAGCATATTTAAATAATAACATACACTAGGGAGAAGTGCAGATAAGTTTGATATAGTTGAATATTTGGTTGATTTGGGAGTTTTGAATTTATTTTCAGGATTTTTTTGGGAGAGTGGAGGTGATATTTTGGAAGATAAAATTTAGATATGAACAGAGGCATTTTAAAAATATTTTAATAAAGGCATTGTTTGTAGTATTTATTATAATTTTATTAACATTTCTAACTAAAAAGTAAGCTTAGGTATTTTTTATATTTTTAATTATTAAATTTTTCTGTAGAGTATCCCTTTATCGTTATACATCCTCTGCTTTTTTTGCAGGTTTTACCATCCGGCATTTATATTCTGTTCATTACTGTTGATGTGATCACATTTGTAAAACCGCAGAGAACAAAATGTTAGTTTATACAACTTTTTGGGTTTCGGTATGCGCACATTAATGTGTAATTAAAATGTGGCAGACAACATTATGGCATATCCGCTGCAGCAAATACACACACACAGCCGCTTTTGACCGCACGCAAATAATTAATTGAGATATTACAAGCCAGGGCCAGAAGATGGAGCTAGATGGAGGAGCAGTAGCAGGAGCAGAAGATGGACTTGGAGCTGGAGTTCTATGTGCCTTGCTGCCTTGTCTGTTAATTTATTAATACAATTGATTTATGCACTGATGATGATTAAGGAGTTGCCTCTGCAAGTCGCAGACAAACCTCAAAACCAAAGCCCTGACTCTCTCTCTCTCGCTGAAGCCAACAACAAACATCCTAATCTCATTAACTTGGCCGCATTAAAGGGCCAGGACCCATCCAACCGACTGAACAGAGTGAACTGTGAAACTGTGGAGACTCCGAGCGAGGGAGGAGCATTCCAAAGTGCTAAACTGAAACTAAAGTTTAATGACCACAAAATCCCATCAGAGCCCCTCGACGATTCCGGTTGGCCTAGCTCTTTCTGACCAATTACGAACGCATTTCAATCCAACCGCTAATCGGCTTCCCTACCTTTCTTCTGGGCCTCCCCCTTAGCTGCATTTCAGGTTGAGTGCATTTCATTTAAATGAATTACAAGCGAAATATGAGCGTTTCACGGCGCTTTCACCAGCGTTTTCACAGTCCCTTCTCATCTTGACTGTTTGCCGCTCATTAAGCAGCCGTCGCTTCAACGCCAAATGTTAATCAGTTTCTTTTTTTTCTATTTCAATTAGGGGAGTGGAGCGGTGGGGCAAAGGGGAGCGGAGTGAGGGAGACCCAAAGCGCAAATCACAAAACACAACAAAGCACAAAAATTGGTAATTAATGCTTTGATACACTGGCCAAAAAAGGATTAGGTTAAAGCAAAGATCAAATAACGAAAAGGACTTTCAAAAAGCTTAAAATATAACAAAAAATGTCGATAGTTTATCGATATTTATCCTATTATTCAATATTTAGCAGCATATATCAATCCTATATAATCGGAAAAATATTTAAATTAAATAAAAATTACTTTAATTGTGGGATTTTTCGTTAACATCGATATTTTAATGTTAAGTGCGATATTTTTCGATATATTCAACTTCGATTATCAAAGTATATCATCATTTCTATATGATATAGAGCGAGATATCCTAACTAACCCCATTTTGCTGTATTATCTCAGGTTTATATATTTTATATTTTATATTTAATATTTAATAATTATTAATAATTAATATTTAAACTAAAATAATAACTGTAAATTAAATATTTTATCAAATCTTGTTTTTCCCTCTGCCAACAAAAGAACTGCAAATCAAGACGGGGGGTGCCAGCGCTGAAGAGCCATAGAAAGTGGGACCAGCTTGGGTATTCCTTTGGCCACCGTCCCTTGTTAATTTGAATGAATTTAATTAATTAGCATTAAAACAAAGCTGACGTCAATTGCGCCAAAAACGAGGGGGCCCCGGTCAGCAGGAGCAGCAGCACCACCACCACTTGCCGCCAGCCTCCTCCCCTTTTTGTTGATGGTTCTCCGACTCTCTGGTTGTTCAGTGTCGTTGCCAGGACACAGCACAGCAGCAGCAGCAGCTGATGACTTCGACTGCGAGGACTTGGCCAGCTGGCTAGGCGTCATCGGCCAATTTGCGGGGAGCCAGCTTAAGCAGCTATTCGATATTCGAAGTCATTACGATGATTCTGATTATTATTATCGAGGATGATGATGATGATTACGGGAGGCAGCTGCTTATGACGTTCGTTTGTAAATCCGCTAAGCGGATATAGGCCATAACTGATCCACGGACATATAGGCAATTAGCGAAGGAAGATTTCATGGCTGTTTAGTTTTTAATTAAAAATTGATTGAAGCATTTGCATTGTATTAGAAATTCTATTCAATTCAGAGACGACGCAGTTGATCAGCTTAACCTGACGCAAGGCTTAATTACGATTAATTTAACAATTTGGATGAAAGGAAGGGAACGAAGGGCATATAGGACAAGTAACAAGAAACCAAGAGCGATTAGTAAGCTTATTTGGAGACAAGCACACTTGATTGCCAAGAAGTAAAACGTTTAAACATGAAAAGGTACTTCAGGGACTTAATTTAATTTGAAATTGTTACAATGGAGCTTATATATCTGACTTTGGATGAGGTTCTTAAAGAATACTTAACATATTTTTAGTGGTAGAATGACTTTTTAGGTAGTAATTCAAAGAATTTTGGAACTAATAATAATTGTTAATAAATAAATAATAAAAAACGGATTAACAGCTTGTTTAAAATTATTATTCTGTCTGGCCTTTCCCCAAAGTGCCTCCCTTTAAGTCAGTCTTAAATATTAACCATTGATATTAATACATTAAAATAATAATATCATTTGCAGCAGAGAACATAACTGTCGTTAAAACAATTATTGAAAATAATTGTTATAATAATTACGCCTTACTTTTGCATGCCTTAAAGTCTGTCTTAAATATTAACCGGTGACATTAATACATTAAAATAATAATATCATTTGCAGCAGAGAACATAACTGTCGTTAAAACAATTATTGAAAATAATTGTTGTTGTTGACTACGATTTTTGTGTGCCCCCAAGATACTGGGATTATTTACTCAATGGCAAGAAAATGACATGTTAATTATTTTATCCACATGTGGACATCTTTTTTGCAATGGCCCCTGTCCCTGACATTTTCGGGTAATTGGCTTACTGAATTCACCTTGAGGCAAACTTACATTTCCATAGCAATTAAATACAATGGCCATATATATCTATATATATACATATATGGTAGGATGGGGGAAAAGTGGCAACAATGGAGCAATAAAATCGCTCGAGTTACACGCACAAAATATATCCAGATTTCGATACTCTGACTCTGATGTCGATGTCGATAGCAAAATGCAAACACAAAACGTTGCCTGCATGGCAAGTGAAGTTGTTGCAACATTTTCTAGTTGTTGCCTGCCTCCTCCGCCTGACAAGTAAAACAATAAAGCCAAAAATCGATGGCAAATATTATGCATTGGCGTAGCAATAGTGGGGAAACTGTCAGGGGGGAAGGAGGGTACAAATAAATGCATGTGTGGCACAGTGCGAGTCGTTGAAATAATCTCTTAAATAAAATATAAGCCTGGTAGTCTCATGTCTTTTAAAATAAATGGAATAAATGATTTTTCTAAGCATTTGGAAAATTATTACTTTTTTAATTTAAATATTATAAGAATTATTTTCTATAAACTCGTATATATATTATAAGAATATGTTACCATTGGGATTTAATTTAATTTGAATTTAAAAAAAATCTCAGAACTAAGATTTAGTAATTAAAAATTAAAACAATAATCAAATTCCATTTCAAAACCTTTGATTTATTAAAAAAAATAATTGTAAACTATTGCAAATAAATGTTTAAATTAACACTTAATATAAGTTTTCTTTATACTTTTTTAATAATTATTCCTTTTATAATTTATAATAAAAATAATAAAATATAAAAACAAGAATTATATATTTTACTGTAAAATAAATAAATATATCACCATTGGAACGCACTGTAGCCACGTATAAATATATACGTTGCAATACCCGATGAAAAATAAGCACAACAAAAACAGTAGCATACATTGCGGGGGCGTCCTGGCACCCACACAGAGACAGACACACGTGACGAAAGCAGCTGCAACGCCATTGTTGCAGATCAAAAACTAACATTTTAAGTACGCGACTGTGTGCGTGGGTGTTGTTGTGCGAATGAGCGCGTGTGTGTGTGTGTGATAAAGCTGTCAAAAAAGCGCATTGAACCGAAAAACAAATATGCTCATAAAAAAAGTGGCCAGGCGATAAATGCCAAATGTTATTCAAGCTAAAGTTTTTCAATTGACACTGAGCCAATACTATTTTAACTATTATAAAATTTCACGCTTCAGTCAATTAACAATCAAGAGATAGCTTAAATTGAGTGTGAAAGGGGATTACACGGGGAGAAAAGTTTGGGATTGGAATATTTTAATATTTAATATTTTAGAATCTGAATTTACTAGAGATTTTATTACTTTCAAAGTATTTTTGTTGTCTAAAAAGGAGAACATCCTTTTAAATGCAGTAATTAACCTTCCCAGCTACTTAGACATCCTTGCAGTGTAGATGATGGAGTAACCGAGCATATAATTGATTTAGCCATGACACAGTCAGAGGAGTCACAGTCACAGATCCACGACGGTTCTCTCGAGGATAAGCATGGCATCGTCTCCATATCTGGGCACCGCCATCGCCAGTGTCAGGCCGGTTGACAGGCGGCGCAAAATTGATTTTCCAGTAAGCCGGCGAGCTCCTTCCACCTCTCTTGTCCCCCACCCAAGTGGCAGCAGCATCACCGCACGTTAGATTGTGTTAATTTTACGCTAAATCTGGTTTGGCTCAGTCAGCCGCAGGAGTGAAGCCATAGGAGCAGCAGCCGCAGCCGCTTTGATAAACTTTGACATTGATGAGTTAATGATGATGAGACGATGCCGTCAGTCGCGTGGAGCAAACAAGAGGAAAAAATAATACAATATCAACAGTAAACGGGAGCAACAAATGCAAACAGATTGTCACCGGCAGGGAAGACTGGGTGTGGGTTGAACGAACGTCTGTTTTATGGCCAAAGTTTTTGGCCATGACTTTGTCATTTGTCATGAACACACGCACATTCTGAGCCTCCTGCCTACTGATGAGAGCCGCAAAATTAAGTCAAGTAGAGGAAAGTTTTTCAATAACTTTTCTTTTTCGGCCTATTAAGTGAGTGAGAGATGAGTCTACTAAGTCCTGCACTCATTAACTTGGTTATAATACGACTCGTTCGGGGGTTAATCAAAGCACTTGATGGATTTGAGGTGTAAAAGGGTTTTGAAGGTGTTCAATAATTAAGATAAATATAGGTGAATGTTACCTAAAAGGTAAGTTGTTATATAAATTAATTAAATAATAAGAAAAAAGATTTGTAGATTGGGACAGTCAGCAAATAAACTAGGAATATAGCTTTCTGTTAACCTTAGAATAACTCAATTTCGAGTCGTTACACCCACTGAAAAGATGTTTTCAAAAGGGAAAGTTTCTTCCTAGAAAATAATTATCCATATCTTTGGAATATCCTTGACTAACTTTCAATTGTTTTCACAAGTTTCAGCCACACTTACTCTCGCTTCAGTCATTCCATGGAACCCAGGTCTATCAGTTTTCTGCCCGATAAACTCACAAAAAAGTAATCTAGCCGGGGGCTAACTCTCTCTCTAAACAAAACTTGAATCAAGCGAAACGGACCAAATAACAAAAGCCTCACTTTGGACCGCCTGCTAACCAAAAATACAATTTCCGTTCGCAAAACTCATTTCGCATTTTGGTTGTTTTAAATCAACAGCAGCACCAGCAGCAGCCAAGTGGGGAAAGGGGGCGATAAAGGCCGCTCGGGCCAACTGCCAAACAATTGCGTAAAAACAATAAACAATGAAACAGCAACAGGAGTAGAAGGATCAGGAGCGATGAGAGGTACGCAGTCAGGGCAGCCAAACTCCACTGCTCATGTGCATGCCCACAATTAATTCACAATAAAACAATCAATTGATTACCATTACATCCGGCCGCGTAACGGAAATTGTTCGCAATATCCTATTGTTAAGCGAAGTGACCCCAAACGGACAGCAGCACGAATTTTCGCGGGGAGGTATGGGGGTTATAAGGGATCTAGGATAGCGGAATGGAAGTTGCAGCTTTGAAGTAAAGGATATCCATCATTTAGGTTTGCATATTTAAATTAATGGAAAATACGACTTGAAAGATATTTAAGTAAAGATTTTTAAAAACATTTTAACTTTTGTTACATTCTCTGCATTTCTATATTGTAATCATAATTCTTTTTATTTAAAAATGTATTTATATTAAATTGTATTATATAAAACCTCTCAAAATAAACCGTATTTCATCATACCCTTCGTTATAAATGAAGGAGAAGCATGGCAACTTTTAAAACCACCGGCGGGGCCGAGTAAAACTTCAAAACCAAAATTGACAAGCCGGCGGTTAGACTGTTTTGACAGGCCTCTCCCGTTCAGTTCGGAACAGGTCAGGTGGGGCAAAAGTTATCCGCCTCCGAGCGCCTCTCCCCCTGAATTTTCCTGACCCCTGGCCACCGCACGCACTGCAACTGATTAGCGTGGAAAAGCGTTGGCGTGCCTTGGCTTTGTATTGGGCTTGACCTGTCTGCTTGTTCGCTCGCAACGCCTCGGGGCTTGATGAATTCATTACACAAGGGCCAAGAACAACGCGACCGCAACAATTGCGACAACAATTTGACCGCAACAGGAATACTGAGAGCTGGCTAAAAATTAGAACCTTGGTTTTACCCAAAGGCGGTTGTGCCACCAACAAATGTGAAAATGAAATCGACTGGGGAGAAATCATAAGAAGTTATATAATCGTATTACTTTTGTAATTATTTTATACAGTTTAAGGTTTGAAATATTTAATTACACAACTTTATAATGTTTTATTTGCACTAAATTGTATGCAGAACATACAAAAGGTATGGTTATACCGCTTTTTCAGTTCGAGAAATATTTTATTTAAAGTATCTTACTTTAAATACTTCAAAATGTATAAAAAATAAGAGCATATTTTCCTTAATTAATTAATTTAAAAATAATGAATAAATATCCTTTAAAAAGTTATAGAATTAAAAGTTTTTCCTTGCCTTTCTAAATAAAATCTTACAAATGTCTACTCTATTTATCCTTATAATTTCTTCTTCAACTTAACTCTTAGAAGAAAAATAAATAACAAATCCTAATAATATAAATTAATTATCATTATCATATTTATTTCAAAACCAATTAAAATTACCCTTGCATATTCAATAGGTTCTTGATTTTCTGTTTATAAAACTTTGCCCCTGTTTGCATTTCGTTGTCAAAAACTTACCTCTCTGGCAAATTGTTATGCAAAACATAAGTTAAACTTTCGACAATGATGACAGGAGAGGCATCAGGAGCAGTCTCAGCATCAGCATCAGGGCATCAGGATTGGGAAAAGCGAAGGGAGCGTGGCGTGGCGTGGCGTAGGCGTTTAAAAAGTTAACACTAGTAAAAAGTTAACCAAATTTGTTGCATACTTTGCAGCTACGGTTCAGAAAACACACTGAGCCAAGAGGGAACTGGGTACCCCGAAACTGGGAGCTTGGAACCGAGCCGAGGGAATCCGGTGGAGACGAAGTGAGGCTGCAGGCATGCCGCCGTATAATGAGCTGCGAAGGATACTGGCATCGCTGCTGCTGCCTGATACCAAGTCCCGCAACTGGGACGTGGCTGAATGAGATGGATGCTGGCTGCTGGTTGGGCTCAGAAAAGCAAAAAAAAAAGAGCCATGGAAAAAGGAAAAAACAGTTGCGCCAAAATGCTAAAACGCAGCGGGCGCTCATCATTGCCAGCTGGATGGGGAGCGCATTATGACTAGCCGGCGAAAAAAAAAGGGGCCAAAGACGCCGTCGCGCCGGGCACAATGGTTGGCCGACAAAAGGAATGGCATAAAAATGCAAATTCTGCTTATTTTTGAAGCAGTTTATTTATACAGTTCATCAAGGAGAAGCTGCAGGATATTTACAAAAAATTACAAGTATGTTGATTACAGCCTTGAGTAATCGATCAAAGTTTTCGTTTGGCCATCACTAAACGATGGTTGAAAGACGTCTTTTTAAGGTTTCAGAGGGTCTAGGAATCAGTTTGGGCTTAAAATTAACTACTTTATAAGCAAAATACTTTTTACAGATGGAACTATTATAGTTCTATAAGAATACTGATCCCTAAAATTATATTTAACAAAAACAAACTATTGTCTATCAATTTGTAGGCTTTGTTTTGCTTTCTAAATATTATTAATTAACCCTTTAATTAACCCAATCATACTTAACAAACGTAAGTCAATTCACATTGCATTTGCTGCTGCACTAAATTATTGATTAATGTTTAATGCTGCTGCATTTATGCTCTAGGGATAATGGGGCACTCAATAATTTTGCCCCATCAAAGATTTATCTACGCCCATTGTCACACATTTGCCAATGGCTGCCAGGATCTCCCGCTGGCAGGTAGAATGCACAAGGGCAATGTGTGAGTCTGTGTGTGTGTGTGTGTGTGTGTGCTATTCATCAACACTTTCGCCCACATTCAATGCCAGTTAATTAACAGCCCGAGATGACGTCAGTCAGGGCTGTGTGTAGTTGTGTCGTGTTTCCAATTGATATTTTTTTCCTCTGGACGAAATCGCTGCCCCTGCCATGGCTGTCAGGCAATTTTTGAAAGGCGTCTCAAGAGCCGCAGGCCACCGAAAAAAATATGAAAAAAAAAATAATATGACCCACTTACAACTTATACAAAGCACTGCAAGAAAATTGTTGGCTCTTGGAAATAAGCTCAAAAAAATCAAGACTTTTAAAGGTGAAGCTAACTCAATTTGTATATTTATAAGTTTGTGAAATTTTGATTTTTGTTGTTTAAATTTGAACTCTTAAGTATATCCTGTCGCCTCTCTAGACTCACGATTATTATTAAGGGCTTAATATACATTTTGTGCACTGTGCACAAGCATGAAAGCCGAGCCATTTGCCAGCCCCATTGCATGTGGCCTGGCACTTAACTCAATTTGCAATGAAGCCCCCGCCATAGTTGTAGTTGCTGCCGACGCCGTTGTCGTTGTCGCTGCCGCCAAAGTGCAGTCCGGGAAAATTGCTGCCATATTACCAACGACACCAGCATATTGTTATTACTTCGACTTGTGGTTGTTGCTGCTGTTGCCTTTGGTGGCAGGATACTACGATATCAGTGGTGACAGCGTCTTGACTGTGTGTGTCAACGGCAATCGAATCGTCGGGAATCGAAGCGAAACCGCAATTGAAATGTTGCCTCGGAGGAAGAGCATAAACAGCGAAAAGTTTTTCGGTCTATGATAGAGATGATGGTGACCCACATAGATTTCAATTGGTATTGAAGTGGCTGTGGCTGAGGGTGAGGCTGTAGCTGATGAGGTAGATGGGTTCCTCCACAACAATGAATCGCTTGTTGCTCGCCATTTTTTGGGGAGGGGAGTGTGGGCCAGTGCAATGTATATGCCACGGAAAACAGAAAACAGAGAAGCCAACGAGTGGGCTGGGGGTTCCCCGAGCTCCGCGCAACAGGAGGCGACACAGACACGGGCTTACAAGACAATACAGATAAAAGAGGCGCCTGACAATATTTGTAAGCCTTTTTGTAGGCCCTGCAAATGAAGGCTACGCGGAGAGAAATTTTGGCAAACATTTAGATTAAATATAATTTAAGAAATATTAAATATAATTTGATAAGTTATCTAGACAATCATAAGTTGTTATGGGACTTAACTAGCACCTTTTTAAGGCTTACAAAAAACCTAGTGATTCCTCTAGCTCCCCCGAATATCTGAATTGTACCTGATTTCTCTCAGTGCCCTCAAAGGCGCAAACAAGTTCATATCTTTGCGGACACGAATGCATTCAGCCGGGTTCCGTTCTAAGCTCATGCTCCTCATCGTCCTGTCAATGGCTGAACTCGAACCGGAGGGCATAAATTTAAGGCGCTCTCAGATGACGACGACGGCAAGGACGATGATGATGATGGCATGGAAATGAATGCATAAAACTGTCATTCGAATTGTTTGCAAATGAGCTGCAGGACACAAAAAAAAAGTAGGATGGGAATTACTGAAAAGCGTAGAGCATGCAAATTGAATTCCAGTCACGTGCCCCGAATGACACACTAATCACGTTGTTCGAGTGTAAAAAGAATATGGGTGGCATGGGGGGAGGGAGGAGGCCATGACATTAGCCGGGTCAGCAGCTGCATGCCACATTATCAAATTGCACGGACATCGAAATGCTAGGACAAGAAATCAGAATTCAATTACCCATGCATTGGTCCTGATGGTCCGTCCCGAGACTTTGGCTTCAGCTGTTAACTGTGGTGAGTTTACACACACACACACACACACTCACATTGAGCGAGAGAGGGACAGAGAGCGAGTCCATATCAAAACAAAGAAAGCCATGAGTCGGCTGAGCTGGAAAAACTCGTCGAGAAATTGTGCAGGAGGAAAATCCAGAAAAAAAACAACACAAAAGTGAGCTGAAATAAAACCAAGAGAGCGAATACGAGCATTCAAACCAAAAAAACATAAAGACAGTCTAGATTCTTTAATGCTAACTTAGTTAAGATATTCTAGAATTTAAAAAAATAACATATAAAGTTCTTTCTTTAATTTAAATAAAATTAGAAGCCTGTTCTTAGTATATAATACATTTTAGTAAACAAAAATCGAATTAGTAGAAAAATCAAATAGGTTTTTGTTAATAAATATCAGTTTTTAAATGTTTATAGTTTGATTTTCCATATTTTAAAGCTGTAAATTAATATTTAATTAAACAAATATTTTTTTAATAAATTAAGCTGATTTTTAAGTATTCTTCTAAACCCTAAATTAGTTCATCCAAGTCCCACTGTAGAGAATAAAAAAAAAACGCATGCTCTGAATGACTAAGGCAAAGTTCGCGAAGATTCAACAAATGACAAAAGCCACGACAAGCAACAGAACGTGGACACTGGCAGGGGGTGGGTAATAGTGGGTGGTTTTTTGGGTTGGAAAGGGGAGTAGGGTTGCTTTCAAAATTGTGGGCGGGGTTGGGCTGGGGTTAGACAGCATCATAGGGCCGCAAGTCAAGCAAGCGAGCAAGAAGCGTAAGCGTTTTGTGTCTCTGCGGTTGACGCGCATGTGTGTGTGTGTGTGTGTGTGTGTGTCTGAGTGTGCTTGATGGGTGTGTGTGGAGTATTTTAGTAGTGTGTGTGCGAGTGTGGGCGAAAATTACAGACTAACAAGTGGTCGTTGAATGGCAAACCAGCCAGGCAGACAGTCAGTCGCAGCCACGACAGTTGATTTGATTTGACAGCAAGACATGACATCTCCCGGCATGGGCACGGGTTCCAGGACCTCCCAAAAAAAAAAATAAAGACGACTGGCAGCCACTCGAGTGAGTTGAAGCTGAAGAAATGCCACGAGTGCGCTGCCTTGCTGCCACCAGGATCTTGCTGGCAATGATGCTCCTGCTGCCGCCTGTTTTTGTCTCTAAGCACGCCGCTGGCAAGTGCAGGCAACCAACCGCAAGCAGTTACACAAAAAGAAACCAAAAATTTAGCTAATTGGGTCATACAAATAAATGTTAAGAAGAGTTGCTTATTTTCTGTTTGTTTTTAATTTTAAATATTTGTTTAAGCTTCAATAGAGAAATACATACAGTTTTAGGCTTAAAAGCTGCCATGTTAGTGATAAGAATAAATTGAAATACTCAAAACAAACTTATATAAAATTTAGAATAAATATTTATAAAATTAAATCTGTGGCAATCCATTAATGTTCTAATATTTTTTTATCTGTGTGCCGCTCCTAGTATAACGAAAATTCATCTTGGCTGGCAGAGAACTGAGACTAGCATAACAATGGGAAGCGGACGCAGCACTCGGAAACGGAAATGAATAACAGGACACCCACAGGCCAGGCCACAGCCATCATCCCACATGGTTGGAGTATCCGGGGAGCCATTGGATTCTCCAGACGCCGCTCATATTCCATTGGCTCTTGGCCATCAAATATGCCAGCAAACATATGACGCGCGGAGAAATATATATATATTTTTGGTACTTTATAGCTTGCAATTGCATTTTGTCTCTGGGTTTTGTTTGTGGCAACACACACACTGAAATTGTAAAGTCTGTGTCCCCTGAATCGTATGAATAAAATATGATTGAAGCTTTACAGCTAGACAGCTGCCCCCCGAGAAGGCATATCATTAAACCCCAGAGGAGGTAAAGGCATATAAAAATTAAATATTAAATATATATTAAATATTTGTATGAATTCTGGTTGAATACTTTTTTCAGGCACTGTTGCCAATAAGCTTACCTTTTTGTTTTCCCGCTAGGAGCGCATTCCTTTGGCGTTGCTATTGTCGTCCTGGCAGCTGTCCTGCTCGCTGTCGTTGTAGGCCCGCACGTGAGCAGGTGCCAGTTAGCGGTTAGGCGGGTCAGATGGGTGGTGTTAGGTGGGTGGTTGGGCAGGTGACAGGTGCCAGGTGGTTCGGTGGGCGAGGCTCTGGTGCTTTCCTTTGGTTTGGCTCAGTTCACTTTGCTCGGGTGGTTGCCTGCTTTGATTATGATGGTGCTGGTCCTGGGCTGGCGTAGATGGATGGATGGTTGGTTGGTTTGTTGGTTGGATGCAGGTGGGTTATGGGTGGGTTTTTGTAGGTGCCAAGTGTCCTGGCCAAAGGATAATGCCGTAGTCACTGTCTTGGGCCTGACTAGTCAGCCGGTTAGAAGCGTGCTGAAAAGTCACTTTCGAGTGCTTTCACTTTCCCCGTTGGCGCTGCACGTGCGCTCTGTTTTTGCCAAGTGGCACTTCAGGTGCGAGAGAGAGGAAATAACGTTGAGAGCGAGAGGCAGGCAGCGACAGAGAGAGAGAGACAGCGAATAGCTGGAGTATCGCGAAGCTCCTTAGCCTTGAAACAAAACGCAAGCCAGGACACTCTGAATGGTATAAGATTTCTGTGGTTTTGTTTTCAAGTGTTTAATTGTGCCAGGTTTTTGTTGGAGAGTGTTTTAAGTTTATTTATGGTTTTTTCTTGTAGAATTTTTAAATATTTCTTTGTTTTGATTTTTAGTTTAGATTTGTTGGGGGTTTTCAGCGTGTGTTTTTTAAGGGTTTATTTTAGACAAATTTATCCTTTAATTTTTGTATCATTTTTATAAATTATTTCTTTGAGAATATATCCTTTGTTTTAGGCCACAATTTACTTAAGCCTTCGCGGACTGTTGCCTGCTTTTAGGCTCCTCTTTTGACCATGTGTTCAAAACCGTTTAGTGGCCTTGGCGCCGGCGTTGGTCATTTTCAACAGCTGCGCGGCCGCACAGGGATCCGCATTTTCTTCGAGTGTCCGTGTGGCCGAGTTAAATACTCAAATATTTATTTGTTTTATCCCTCCTTGTTTATTTATACCTATATTTTCCCGCCCCAATATTTGTTGTGGGGCTTAAGTTTTTGGCTCTAATAATGTTATAAATTATTTAAGCCCGTAGCACGTTGCAGCTACCAATACTGGCGCAATATTCACAACTCGCCACGCGCTCTCCTCTCTCACACAAAAACACACTGACTCACACACACAGAGAAGGCACACACACACAGACACGCACACCTAGGCGAAACGTGGCGTAGGACGCGATTTTTGGCGTATGTCCTGATGCCGTAATTTTCGAAGCCAAAACCCGCGCGTTTCGTGGCGTTTTTCAAAGCACAAACATAAGACACGTTTAGCTGCTAGTTTCACAAGGCCAATGGGCCAAAATTCCCGGTAATTCGAGGTGTTTTTATAATTTTTTGGATTTATTTTGATGCCACGCAGCGTGCAGTGTGCAAACCGTGTTGATTTGTTCGCACCTTCGACATTCGTTACTGAACCAACTCACAGCGAGAGAGAGAGAGAGAGGAAGCCCAGAGAGCGGGAGAGTGTACTGTGGCTGTGTGGGTTTGTGTGTGGGTGAGAGAAAGCGGGAGAAAGCCATGGAGACTCGTTGCTTTCGCTCTCAGCTGTGTGGTGAATTTAAGGCGGGAAAGTGCGCAGCGCAATTTTGGCGCTAGAAATTCAAAAAAGTAGGAGGGAAATCTATTTAGAAAATTTTTAAAGTTATTAGTAAAAAAATACTTTTTAAAATGAATTTTTAAATATATTTTTAAACTACAAATTCATATAAAACCCTAAATTTTTCTGTACTTTACGAATTTTTATAATTTGTAATATATTTTCCTTTAAGCAAATGACAATTTCCTGCGCAAGATATCTCTCTCCAGGACACGCTCTTTTTCTCTCTCTCTCTCTCGTTCGCTCAGCTGTGCGCTTGGCCTCTGTGTGTTTCGCATGGAAATCTGTTGCATGAGCGCAATTTGTTATCCTCTTTATCTCAGCTGAGTGTCGTCCAAGTGTCAGTAGTGCTTCTCGCTACATAAATTACTCCATGGCTTCTTGAGCAATACCATCAGCGGCAACAATAGCACCAAAAACACTAAAATTGAGCATATAAAAACAATAAAATGCCGACGGGGCCAAAAATCCCTCGAAAAGCAAAAAAGGAACAAAGACAAAAAACCCAAAAAACAAACACAAAGCTTACCCCATCCCCATCCTTCATTTTCCACCCACAACAATAACAATCTAGCTGAAATAACAAAAACACAATGTAAGCCGAAGACAGAGGATATTCATATACATATATATATTTGAATTTGTATGTCTGTTGTGGGAAGGATATAACGATGGGAGGCCAGCTAGCGGTTTTGTGGATTTACGTGACAGGACTGTTGCTCCGTCATCGCCGCTGTTGATCCTAGCACCGAGTATTTGACATTATAAGAACAGCGACTAAGGCTGCTAGTATTTAAGCTAGCTCATAAGAAAGTTGTATTCAAGGAGCTGAGATTTGTAGGACATGCTGTTTTGAATTCCTTTTTGTATTAAAAATGTTGAAATATCTATGATTTAGATGGGATTTTATGAAAAAGATTTACATATTTAAGATCTTTTAAGTGCAGGTTACATTTTTAAAGATTTATTTTGAGGGATAAAAATCAGATATACCATTTTTACAGGACATGTGATATGAGTGGATTGGGATTGGAAAGTAAAATTATAAGTAAGGGAAATCTAAGATAAATTTTATTTATTTTATTATTATTTTCTTTATTTATTATTAAATTCTATCAATGTTTAAGTAGTAAAATGTAGTTAGCATATGCTTTTTATTGTTTCCAGTCAATAAACCATTTTTTTCTAGACAATAATATGACTTTTTTAATTTATGATAAAGGTTGTAAATTACTTAATACTAATCTTGATGTTTCTATAAAATTAGCTAAGGGTATTTTCTGATTTGTTAGCTTTTACTATTCCTTGAGCTATGTTTCACTTAATATTCCCTCATAATATGCAAACCTTGTGTGCGATTTCTGTGAGCTAACCAACTTAGCCATACAGAGAATAATGAAAAGCCAACGAGATGTGGGCGAGAGCAAAGTCATTGGGGAACACGAGAACACCATCATGACCCTGACCATTGATGTGCATACCTAATTGAATTTCTCAAGCTGTTTCCCCGACTGGCTGTATATTAAAAAAATTGATTGAATCGAAACCAATTTGGCCATATGCACCAATTTCCCTCTGCCATTGGGAGGCACCCCACCTGGTGAGCTTCAGGCAGCATCATCATCATCATAATAGACGTCATCAAACCGATTCCCATACATTCGCCGCAGGAAACCTCGGGGCTGGGCTGCCTTTTTGCCGGGGTTGACTTCTTTATTCTCATACCGCCGCACAGGCCGAAGTCCTGCATCATTAGAATGAATATTTCATATATATATTTTCTGGGCAAATAACTTCTGGCAGCAGCATCCACCTGCATACCTTGCGAAAATTGCAATCAATTGGGTTTTTCCACATTTTTCTTGGCATCACAATCTGCACTGGCTACAATGAGTAAATTTAATTCAATAAGGAAAGCTATATAAATATTAAATTTAATGAGGATTGGGAAATGTATATATTTTGTATAAGTATATAAAAATAAATGTTAATATTTAATATGGATTTTTCTGTATCCTAAATAATTGTTGTATATTTTTGGAGTATTTTAAAGACTGATTTAAATGTATAAAAAGCGTTTAAATTTCAATTTATTAAAATTTAAATATGTATTAATTTGTTTATTGTTTAAAAAAAGCATTTTCTACTATTTTCAGTGCACTGAAAGCATCTCTGGCTAGAGGTTTTAGCCATGCAGCCTTGACTTGCTGTGGCTTGCTCACCTGGATGCCCCATTTTAATGCTTTGTGCTGACGACGACAGGGGGGAAGTTGAAATGAGCCCAATGAATATTCAAAGCATTTATTAGAAGCAAGCCAGCCGTTCGAGATTAAAATGAACTTTCAATGCCGGCATTTAATTGAAATATAATTGAGATATTTCATTAAAATATTGGAAGTAAATATTTGCATGTATAATTTTTTAATTGATTAGAACATTCTACAAAAATCTAAAAATAGCTGCAATCAGGGGACAACAACAATCCCTATAAGAAATATATATAACAAATTAAATATTCTAAGAATTGTTATATGCCTTTTGAATGGAAATATTTAACTATTTTAGCCACTAGATAAAAACGCATATTTTTATATAATATTTATAATATCTGCTATTATGAAATGCTAATGTAAATTAGCTTAAATCAAGAGAAATTTTAAAATATAAAGCATAAACCAATCGAAACAGAATCGATGTGAAATAGCCAAAAAGTAAAACCACTCAAAACTTATCAGCCCCTCAATAAACCCTATTTGGCTGCTGGCTTTTGGTTTACCAAAAACGAGAGGGAAAAGCTCAATAGAATTCCAAAATTTCCCCTAACCAAAATTAACCCTAAAACTAAAACTAAAACCAATACACACACACACACAGAGAAAAGGAAACAGGAAAAATATTTGCCAATTAGAGGGCCGTAAAGGAAAGGAAGTCGCTGCAGTTCTGCCAATTTGTTGGCTCAAACGAGAGGTAAAGTGTTTGGCAAGGGAAAGGGTTAATAGGGGGAGGAAATGAGAATGCAACAATCGAATTAATTGGCAGCCCGTATCGAACAATCGATGGCAAATGTAATTTCCAATATCATTAAGCCGGGCTGTGGATCCAATTTTTTATTGTTGTATTTTTTCCGTTTCGACTCGCTTTGTCATATAAATGAACCGAGCTTTGCCTGGCTGACTGCAGCTGTAATTTTGCAACTTTGTCAACGTTTTTACCCTATGGCCCATGGCCAAAGTAAACTCAATTAACTTTTTGCCGCTGCACTGTAACAATAAACAATTTTTTGCACCTTTTTCTAGAGACGGCCTCCGCCTCTGCCTGCCTGCCTTGGCGAGAATCGCAATTACGCAAGATAACAGTCAAGTGCAGGAGCAGCAGCAGGAGCAGCCCTTCTTCATCCCTTCGTCCCTTTAATTCATATATAAATTGCTTAGAAAATGTAAAGTGTAGAAGCAGAAATGGTCTGTGTATTTGTCATGGCGGTCTGGGGCCTCTCAGTCGACATTAACCAAGATTTGTTGCCGCTTATGGCGAGGCGTTTGTCAGGGCTTCTTGCTGCTTCTTTTAATTAAAAAAGTTCAAGTCGGATGCAATTAGCGGGGCTTGGGGGGACAGTCAGGCAACGCAACCAAGGGGTTCCTTATAGCCTGGCTGCTGCAGCAGGAGCTCTGAGTTATGAGGATTGTGTGAAGTTTAAGCAAATGTTGATAGAAAATTACGGCGTTTACTGGACATTATTTAATTTCTGGGCAAGAAAGTCCCCCTGCCGAGATGCACACTGGACAAAAGCTTTGCAGGAATATAAATTTTAGGGAAAGATTTACCCTCAGGCACGAGTAATTAAGTTGAATTTGTACGTTTGGATGCATTTTAATTGGTTACAAGGACATGCTTTAGAGATCTCTAGAAGTTGAGAAAGTTAAACAATTATAATAACTAAAAAATCTTTAATAATCTGAAATATAACTTAAGAATGTACCTAAAATGTTGCCTGGTGTAAATAGCTGATAGACTTACGAAAGGCACAAACATATTCAAATTGCAGTACTCACAGGCTGTAGTTGACTCCTTGTTCTTTGTTCTAGTATGTAAAAAAGGGATAAATGCCATCAAGGATGAAGCACACAAACACACACACCTATAGTGTGTTGTCCTTTAAAATATGCAAAGCAAAGGAACACGCATAAGACAGAGAGCAGAATAAGAGAGATATACTGAGACTCGAGAGCCAACACCTATGGATAAATAATGAAAACACACACGGGGAAACACTTCACCCACTCACTCTTAGGTGGACCCAAGCCCACACTGAAAAAAAATATAGATTATACCCTAAGAAATACCTTTTTGTTTAAATAATAAAAGCATCTGAAAATACCTTTGAAATTTTTCTTGAAGAACTAATTTTAATAAAGATATTTTTCGAATGTGCCAAGATTTATAATTTAATAAATTAATAGAATTTTAAATAATTTTATTTTTAAATTAAATTAAATATTAAAAGTCAATGCAAACTGTTTGTAAGATTTACAAGACAATCCCTTCTATCCTTAAGATTATAAAAAATACTTAATGCTACAATTCAAGTTAAAAAAATAAATAAAATTAAAGAAACATTTTAAATCTGATATGTTTTTCCCCAAATGTTTCTCTTCCTGTAGACGGATGCAATGTTTGCTGCTGACGGCTTACATGTTAAAAGCGTCAGTATAATAGCCAAAGTAATGGCAAAAGTGCAATTGTGAGTTCAAGTAAATAAAAACTATTCAAATATGCAAAACACAATGCAAAATGAAGAGCACAGAGTATAGCCAGGGGCCCTCTGGGTGTGTGTGCATGTGAGTATACCTCAAGTGCATAAATTTGCTTGTTAAATCCTGATTGATACTCCATCCTGGGATGGTCCGTCCTTCCACGCTACGCCAGGGATCGAATAGAAGCTGGAGCAGCAGCAGGAGCAGGATGAGGGGGGTGCAGAGGGGGGCGAAAAAATATCCAGATATTGCCATCATATTTTACACAAAAGCGGAAGTTGAGTGCCGCAGTGCACGGAACTTGTTGTCCTTTGGGCTTTGCAGCCTGCGATTTGAGCTTTGCTCATTTCAAAAAACGAAAAGAAAGTTATAATAACGACAACTATTCCTAGTTGACAAAGTTTTTATTGGAAAAATGTCGAAATATTATTCGTTTGCATTGGGAAATTATTCAGAGGATATCCTTATTTTATGTGTTTTGTTTTTTTCGGCAGCTAAAAGGTTTTTCTGATCGGGTTGAAGCCTAGAAAAAATATTAGCATTACCCTTGTCTAATTTATTATTGAAGATTTCATAAAGATTTTTATATATAGAGTTTTTTATAGCTTGAAACATATTTTATGTGTTTAAAATTTGCTTAAAAATTGTTACTAAACTCAAAGGCAACCTGACAATGATGTTCAAAGGGTTCTTTTTCACACCATTCCTGACAGTTGGGTTGACACGTGGAAAATAACGCTACAAAGACGGCTACCAGGTGGAAATTGATTAATTTTTCTAGCGCTTTTGAAGGCTTCGACAAAGCAACGGTGGAAATTGAAACAGAAACTGATGCTGCTGCTGCTGCTGCTGCAGTTGACAAGGATGTTCGTGGGGGAAATGGGAGAAAACCGAGGGAGGTCCTGCAATAATTCTGCTGCTGCGTTCTTAGCCACTCGCTGCTCAAAGCAGCTTAATGGCTCGAACAGCAACGCCTACAAGCATCAAGGACGACGCTGTCGTTGAGCTAAAAAATATGAAAAAAACTCACAGCCACTCACCTGAAAAAAATTGAGAAGAGGTGCACTGAAAACTATTGCTGAATACCCTTGGCTATACTTTTTAAGTTTTATATTAATTTGTAGTTCTTAGGCTTGATAATTGTGATATTTTGTAATTTTAAGGAGTTTTTCCAAATGCAAAACTCTAAATAAAATGAAAGAAAACATATAAAAATATATTAATATAATATATAATACATTAGATTAAATTCTAAAATATGTTTCCCTGTAAAAAATAGCCCTCTGTTGGGTGATCTCAGGTTGGTGGAAAGCCACTAACGATGCTGTTCTCTTGTTGTTGCCATTGTTGGCGGTTCTTGGGCGAATCAAGCAAACGTGTGGGCAGCCCACCTGCCTGCAATGATTATAAAGCAACATCGGTGGGCTAAAAAAAAGTCGGCACATCATCTATGCATGCATCCTTGTGTAATGTGTGGGTGTGCGAATGTGTTTTCTTTCTTTTTTTTTACCAGTATTGGCAGTTGTAGGCACTTTGCTGATGCTCGTGAATCGAACGTTTATTGACACACAAAAGCTGGAAAATTGAAAAATTCTGCAGCACCAACAGTTCCACATATATGAGGCTCATGTTTACGACCAGCAGTCGTTCTTCAAATTTTCAGCATGCTTTTCCCTTTGAAAGTGTTTACCATGTACACATTTTTTTCACTAGAGGATATTTACCATTTTTTATGGGAATTGATTTAGCATATAGATACAAATATTTGAAAATAGATAAAAGTTAAATTTAGGACAATTAAGTTATTAATTTTGAATAGTTTAAATAGATAAAAAGATACAAAATCTAACAAATATTATACCTTTCTTGAGGGTATATCCACAAAGCATACGTTTTTTGGAAAAAAAATACCCCTGGTTTTCCTTTTGAATTGCGTCACACCTTTTAGAACATCATTGTCACCTCCCGCTGGCAATTTCCCGCCTCCGGGGAAATCCTGGTGGCATCCACCATATCCTGTAGATGGCGACGACGGCGTCCTCATCGATGCCGCCTCAAAGGAGCGCTTTGTGTCGCCTTCAATAGTTGGCGAGGCGTTCGTTTTTATGTATTATTGCATATTTCTGCGTTATAATGCAGAGGAGGTTACGCCCTCACCGTACCACTAATGCCATCGCTTATTATTGCCCGCTGAACCATAATGGGTTAATGGCAAATTGAAACGCGATTGAAAAGGACCCCTAAGATGATGCTACCTGCCTGCACACACCACACTCGTACCACTCACTCGACTTTTGTTGAGCGTCGCGCGTATGAAATTCGTAATTGAATTAAATTTAATGGCATATTTCGAATGCCTTTTGCGGTGGTGGGCGTGGCAGTTGGCGGCACACACATATGTGCCAAGCATTTTCCATTTCCCATTTTCCATTGCCGTTAATTTGCTTCAAGTGCGTGTGCACAGAGGTCCGTCGCAAGTGCCATAAAGTGTGATCAAATTCAATTTTATTTAAGCATTCACATATTTGCCTTTTGTCCTGCGTTTATGGAGTTGAGGATGAGCGACTTACAAAAATTACAACACTTTTTAAAATTGGAATGCATGTACTAAGCCGTGGAAAGTGCGGAAAAACCTTCTAGGAACATTTTCCCTAACTATTTGACAGCTTACTCTAAAGAAAAATCTACCCTTTTATAAAATAAATTTCATCTTAAATTCAGTAAACTCTGGAACATAAATTTACAACACTTTCTCACTCGTTTCCCCTTAGTTTTTCCTCTTTTTCCAGTGAAAAACAAAGTACTTTACAAGCAAAACTTGAAAGTTTCTGTGCCATTATTTTCTCTGTGCATAATTGGAATAATATTTGATTAAAAACATTTATTTCAATAAGACAAATGGCAGAGTGGAGTAGAGAGGGGAGTTGAGAAAACTAAACACACACAGAGTGTACACTTGCCGGCGGCTCATTGGCCAAGCAGAATAACTGTAGAAAACTGGGGCCAAAAAACCAGGAGCAGCTGCTTGGGTTCGCTGGAGCTGAAGACGACGACGATGATGATGGTGATGGTGATGGTGATGGTGATGATTGCCTCCTCTGCAACTGTTACCCAGAAGCTGTTTAAAAATTAAGCAAAAGGAACCGAGGGGGAACAAAAACGAAATACCAAGAAAAACAATGCAAGAAAAACGACAATTAGCTGGACAGCAGAATAAAGTTAACCATTTGATGAAGACCAGACAAGCGTGAAATGATGAAATAATATTGTAAATATATAACAAGGAGCTAAGTGAGTTGTAAATAAGTTGATTTGGGGGACTAGGGGATACCTCTTGATGTAGAGAAATTCGTAGAGTTAAGAAAGACACTGCATATTTCTTACTAATTTTCTTTACAATACTTGAAAAGTTGATTATTTTCTTGAGTCAACAAAAATTTATGGCTTCAAAAAGAGTATAGTGCTTTTAATTATAAACTAAATTTATTTGAATTTTTTTTTAAAAGGATCCCATCATTTTCCTCGCTTATCAAGCAGTAATTATTATAATTTTCAAACATTAACAAGATTATTGGGCTGTTAATGTTTAAAAAAAGGACATATAATACTAATTGCCTATTTTATTATTGAACTAAATTCTAAAATCTTTATTTCAGATATTTAAAAACCTACAATATACCCTTGAACTATTTTAATTAGCGGGTATAACAACTGAATTAAATGCGAGACTCATTAAGTTTACCTGCTGTTTGTGCTTTTGTTAATGTTCCTTCGTTTCCTGCTGTTGTTGTTGTTCTTGGCGCTTTGGCGCAAACTTGGCCAAGTAAATTGCCTCAATCATTTACCACAATTTGAAAAGGAGCTGAGCCAAGCTGAGCTGAGCGGATCTGGGCCATGATAAAAGTTTCAAGCACACTCCAATGCCAATATAATTGTCTGTGTTAATTGAAAAAGTTGCGATTCCCATTGCCATTGCCGGTGTGCGGCCATGCTTATGCAGCTGCTGCTCCTTAATTTGCATTAGTTTTTGAAGTGGAACTGTGATTGGGTCCTCAAAGTGTGTCCTGTTTGGCAAATACACACGAAGACAGCTGAATCACATTTGCCAGAATCCACTCGATGCATATATAATCCCTGTTCCCTCCTCAACCCTAGCGAAAGGACACGATGGCGACAACAACTGCATAGGACAGAGGTCCTTTGTATTTACCCATTGTTGTGTTGATTATTGGTTTTGCCGTATTAGTTGCCATTATGCATGTCCATAATATGCAATTAATTAATGTTCAATTCAAATTACAGTCTGCAATCGGCCGAGACCCCAGCAACATCAATCTGTTTGAATGGAGCCCATGCTTCCCCACTTTATTACATCGACACTGTGATGAAAATATTAAGAAAACTATATTTTTATACAGGTTTTATTACAATTTCTTTGTAAGAGATGTTAATATATGTTTTGGAATTTTTTAATGTAATAGAATAAGGTATTTATATATCTTCTTATTTATGAAATAATTATAATAATTATTCTTCTACAATATAAATTGTTTTAAAAATTCTATACAAGACTCATTTATTAAAGCTTTTAGTTTCTAGAAACCCCTTAATTTAACACAAAATATCTATACTTTTTCACAGTGTAATCAAGAAAACAAATACCAAATTGAAAGTCTTACGGCTTAAGCAGCTGTTCGAAACTCAGCATAAATTATAATTGAATTAGGAAACGCAATTGAATCGATTTGATGCCAGAAGAGATACGAAAACTCATTGATTTTCAAATCAATTTTTTGATGGAAAGGGTCTCCCCTCTGAAACGAAACAAATTTAATCTATTCATATGCATTTTGAATATGCAAAAGGCTCTAAGCTGATTTCCACCCAATTTCCAAAATCAATTTGTTGCCTGAGTGGCCTCAATGGCCATTTCAATCAGTTTCTAAAGGTCACCTTATGCAATGTTTAATTAATTGAAACTTGGATTTTGTTATCCACATCGGACTATCGTCCACTTGAGAGCTAATTAGTGCTTAGCAACTTTGTTCTCGAATTTGCATTTAATTAAATTAACGCAGCCACTCCGGTAGTCAAGGATTATTTTCTACAGAGAAAAATTTAGGTTTACATTTACACGGAAGTATGTAAACATAATATAACGTAAAAGTTTAGAAAGTAGAGAAAGGAATGAATTAAAAGTAAAAGAAAACATTGAGTTATCGGTACTAAATCGATATATTAGCGATACTTAAATATTTATGTCTTTGATTTATCGGAAAATGGAAAAGAACTTTATTTATTGATAATAAAATGTATAGGAAACTAAAAAACTTAAGTGAACCACAGAACTTAAAGCCCCTCTTTAAATAAAAAATATTATAAAATTATTCTGAAAGAAAACCACATATATTTTGAGGCATACCACATGCAACATGCTACCAGAAACACAAAATGCCTGGCAGCCACATAAGTATGTTCTGTTGCAGCAACATAAATATGATAAAAAAAAGCCGAGTTGATCAGCCTGCCAGTTCTCCATCTTTATTATTAAGTAAGCTTTAGTTAATTTCGCTGGATCTCAACCAAACTGCACCCACACACACACACACACACACACACACACAAGATATATGCAATCGAAAATTCGGCAAGGAATATAAAGTTGGAGTCGCGAACTTTCTCCTCCCGGCTTGTTTTAAGTTTTGCGTACACAACTTTTTTGTGTGTTTTTTGACCCCTCTTTATCGTCAAAAAACCCCACTTGTTTTTGGCCAAACAACAAAATTATATAAACGACGTCGACTCGAATTGAACGCCTTTGGTTATTTGCGCGAAGTTTAATGGAATTTTCAACAGTTTTTGCAACAGTGATTTGCCAGCCGCTCCGCACCGCAGCTTTCCACAGATTTCCATCCCATTTCCACCCCTTTCTGGCCTCAAATCCTGTTTATTTGCCAGTGTTTTCTTGCCCTGGCACACGCAGAAATGAAGTTTTAAAACTTTGTCGGCCGCCAGTTTTGTAATTGACATATGCAATTTGTTTGGCAGTTGCCAGTATTTTCCATCTGTCTGTCGCTTACCTGGCGATGAAGCAACTTCATGGCATACTTTGGAGTCATGTTAATTTGCATTCATGTGGATTTATGCCACAGACAATGTATAACTAATTCATGGTTGCTGTGAATGGCTGTAAGGCTAGTTATACCATCGAAAGAACAAGTTTTGGAATCTCTAGAACCCCACAATATTATTTAATTAAAGCAAAGATTGGGTAATGTAATTAAAAATAATTAAAGTAAAATATTTGTGAAATTTAAGAAGTTTTTGTTTACATAGAAATGTTATTTCCTTGTTATAAACTTAACCATTTGTGGACTTAATAATGTTCCAAAATGTATGTAAAAGGTTATCTCCTTTAAGTTACCTACCTTTCTAAATCATTATTCCATATTTTGTATTAAAAAGTTTGTTTCAACTTATTCAAAAACCTAAATCTTTTATTTAGGGTGTCACGGTCGCCACTTATCTACCGTGCACTGGAAATGAGAACATATTAAAAACGTTAACAAATAGAAAATAAATAATAGTTAATTAAATTTTTGGTTAATAAGCATAATAAACGTATTTAGACTGTAGTAAAATTCATACTTTTAAAGACAGATTAAAATACTTTTAGCCTACAGTTACATCCATTTTTCTGTGCATACACTTTATATCCAGAAATGAATGAAAATGTCAAAATTGTAACAAATTTTTGTCAGCTCTTGAAAGGCAAACTCAAAGACTGAGCGCAAATGCATGTCCCATTTTTCTGTATTTTAATGAACTGAATTAGCATAAAATGCGAATGACAGGTACGCTTCTTGTCTCCATCTCCATTTCCATTTCACTTTCCGCCCTGCGTTGCCCATTTAATTTGTCAAAAATAATGACAAGGTTTCAGCAGGCACTTTTGGGATTTGCACAAAAAACAGAAAATAAAAAAGGTCAGCCAGAGAACTAGCTATTTACTTTGAAGTTGCTGATGCCACTAGGCCATCTATACATATATGTACATATATATGTAGATATATATGGGCAATATATGGGCCATTTTTAATTTGAACCGAGTAGCCAGGGGGTTGCCTGAGCGGTCAAGGGAGATAACTTAAAAGTCATGATGGGTATTAAACGTCCAGCCAGGACCCACAACCCTTCCATATGCAGAGAGAGAGAGAGCCCCCAGCAAAATATGTTCGCAGTCGGTTGGGTCGACAAACCCTTATCAAAATATTTATATGACTTCACATATGCTAAACGCAGAAACTGTTTGAAAAGAGCGCACCCCGAACTCCTCTTGTATGTATGAAAAAATGCTTAATGGCCTGTAATCTGCTTAAAACTTGGACACGAGTTCAATTTGCCAAATGGCAGCCACGAACCGAACACAGAAGCCGAGGGGTAACAGGCGATTGGATGGGGTTTTTAAGCTGCACCCAAAGAAAAGTCATGAAAAATTATTTAAAATATATTATAAAATATGTATACTATTTACTGAATGCTATCTAAACCTCTGAGAATTCTATAAGCTACAATTTTAGATAATAAACCAGCTGCTGGATTCTTAATAATATTTTTTATATTTATAGCAGACCCTGACTCATAAGTTAATTACTTATAAATATTATAAAACCCAATTCTATGGTTAACAAATTTTAGTTCAATTTTATTTAAATAAAACATATTTTTCCCCAGTGATTGATATGATTCGGTTACATTGCTTGGCATGCTTCAGCCTTAATTTTTCCAGTATCTCCTCTTTTTTAATTTATGATCTCTGGACGACGGAAAAGGCCCACAAGCTCTTATATAATTTTATTTTTAATTAATGCCCACGCACACATCCATCTCGCTGGGTGCTTTTGCCTTTTCAAGACACGCTTGCACTTTATTTATTTGAAACAGGGAGCACAAAAAAAGAGTGAAAAGTCCGAGGAAAAAGTAACAAAAAGGGTTCACATCCTGACTGACTGGGACCCAAAATTCAATTTGCCTTCTTTGTGCTTTGTTCATGGACGTGTGTGTGGCGTGGTGTAACCTTTTCCTGTGAAATGATTTCTTTTAGAAAATGAAAATTTCATATGTTAACTAAAACTGGTTAAAAAAGAGAGTGGAGAAAGAGAGGTGGAAATGTGGGAAAAAGGTTGCCCCAAAATTAATTACATCCATTTCTATGATGGAAATTAATTGAGGCATAAAACTTGTTTTTCACACTTGATAAAGTATTCTTGAGAAACGATTTGCAATTAATTTGAATAAGGAAATGTGCTTCAAATTAGGCAAGGACATAGGGGTGATGTGGGGAGATTTTCAATACGAAATATTTAAAATAAAAAATCTATCCCTTACTCACTCCCTGTAATTACTGTTTAATTTGTTTTCTCTTATATTTAAATTACAATTTAATTATTTATTTTAAATTACACATATCACTCCTTGATAAATTATAGCATTATCCAAAGCTGCGACTAATTTAAAAGTGCCGCCTGATAAATGAAAGCCCATCAATCCCACCCAACTTGATGTAATCAAAACCAAAACAAAACAACAACAGCTAAATGCGGGATTAATTAGAGCTTAACAATTATATACATATATGCACATATCTGTGTGTGTGGGGGTTATCGGGGGATAATATGACAGTTGCAAAGGGTTGAGGTGAGGTGGTAACCACCGAGCACACATAATAACATCGATCCAAACTGAAGACAACTGAAACTGAAGCACATTCATTACTTGGCCACAAGCGCTGCCACAACAGTTGCCAATATCGAGGATATGTCGACATTGATAGCACAGGATTCTGTGGGTTTTGGCACACAAGAATTCCTTGTATCTTAGCGGAGTTGAGCGGTTTCAATTGGAAGAATCCAGGGAGACTTGGGTAACCGATTCGAATGCGGTGGATATTATTGTTTTGTGACACTATTTGTGACACTATTTGAAATGGTTAATAATAATTATGAATATTGAAATTAAAAAGTTCAATTAGAGATATATTTAAATCATGTTTCTAGGAAATAAACGGAATAGAAATATGTATCCAGAAAATATTTCTAAAGCCTTAAGGTTCCAGGCATAGACATAAAAATAATCTATAATGTTATTTGATTTTAATAAAGATGTTTAAACTGTTTAAACAAGGTTATATTAAACTAACAAAATCTACATATTTTTAATTATATATATTATTATTATATTACCAAAATTTGTTTACATTTTCCCATTATATTTATGCGTTCTTACCAGTTAATAGCTTTCCCATTTTAATGGCATTTCATCTTAAATACCTAACAAAAAATATAAAAATTTGAAAAGTTCAAATACCAATTAGCAACATGTCAAGCCAAGTTTTCAAGACTTCTAGTTGGGCACAATTGAATCAAAAAAGCTGAGAAAATTGCAATTCACGGGGCCTTAAAGAAGGCCTTGGCCTGCCTGCAGCTATATAAAAAAGTTAACGACGCCCAACTAAATTAAAACATAATTTCAAAACTGAAACCGGCATCCCCAATGGAAAATATTAAACAAACATAAAGAACATTTCTCCTTGTTTGGTGCCATGCAAAATCAGCCAACACACGCCCCCACATTATGCGTATTAATAAAGCAAAGCAGGAAAAATAAAATAAAAAATAAAACAGGACGAAGATCAGGGGGTGGAGTGAGGGGCAGCAGTAAACCAGAGCAAAGCAAACCAAAGCCAGCAGAATGCTGGTAGCAATATTTCTAATCTAATTTCTGCCAACTTGGGGGAGGGAAAAAAATTAAAAGAAAATACTCACAAACAGTGCGGGGCGAGCCAAATGCAAAATGAGAAAAAATTTAAATGGAATTTTTTAGCTGAAGTCACCGAGAAGTTGAATACTCTTTCAGGAAATATGTGAGATTGATTTTGTGATTACCATAAGTGGAATCAATAAACAAATAAAAAAATTATAAAAATATGTAAAGTTAAGAAGTCTATTTAAAATGTATCTAAAAATATGCATAAAATATTTTAGGTGACTTTTGAAGAGTGCATGTAAGAGATTTAATATTTTTAACACTTTTTAAAGAAATTAAAAACCCTGAAATAATTGTTATATACATTTTTATTATATTATATATTATATTTATTAATATTTATTAATATTTTAATCTAGATATTATTATATATTATATTAAAATTAAATATGTACATAAAACAATGTGAAAGCCAAATGTTTTCCGAAAAGCAAAGATTAGAAACTAAAAATAAATGCATTTTTAATATGAAAAAATTATATTAGGGATTAATAAATGAAAATTCCATCTTTCACTGCATTTCAAAGCCCTCAACACAATCCCAAGACCCCCAGAAAGAGTACAGTGAGAGCAAAAAAAAAAAAAATAAAGGTGAATACACAAGCAAAGAATGACGAAAGCACAACAATGCAGCAGAGGCACGAGCCAAAGACGCACCGGGAAAATGTACAGGAAAATGTTGAGAAAACTTTCAAGTAGACCCACCTCTGGTACAGCGTGGGTGGAGTGGACTTGGCACTGCGGCAGGCTGTAGAATGTCGAATGTCGCTAAATGAAATTAGAAACGCATAAAAGAATAATACAAGCTCCCAAAGGGGGCAACATGGAACTTAAACTGAGGCCAAAGATGCTATACAACTTATGAAGGACACTGTAAAAAATAAGGAAAATCATTACAAGATTATAGATATTTTTAGTCCATTTTTAACAAGGGTTTTAGTACTTTTTGCTGAAAGTAATAACATAAAAAATATTTTTAACTTAATTTTCCTTTTAGAATTACAGGCACCTTTTAAAATGGTTAGAATTATTATTAATTAATATTTATACCTTTTTGTAATGAATTTAATTCCCCTCTCGTTTTTTCTCAGTGCTTGCATATTCCAAGGGAGGCAAAAATGTTGACAAGAGGCATTTGAATGCCCGGCAGGCTTTGATTCAAACGAAACCTCCCAAAGACTTTCAGCCAAGGCAAAAGGTGTAATAAGAGAAATTCCCGCCCGAGCAGAATGTAAAAACAAAAAAAAAATGCACAGCAACATAAAATAATAAACATAATTTACCTGCCTTTGTCGTCGCATTTTATTATTAACAGGCAAATGCGTTGAATTTCATTAAAAGTTATGTCTCAGGACCCATTGTTGTTTGCCCTGCTGCACGAACAATCAAAGTTTTTAACGTCTGCCGAATGCTTTCGGGCGACAGCAACTGAAATTAGCCAAGGCAACATGGTCGGGGGAGTGGGTTTTCAGTTGGAGATTTTCCAGGAGAAGGGGAAAAGCTGATTTAGTTGCACTGACATTCCGCCGCAGGTGCAGGTGTGTGTGCGTGAGTGTGCCTGCCATGGGAACCAAAAGCCGGAGGCAAATCAAACCCAACTTGAAGCCAAGCCAAGGGACAACCGAAGGCTTACAAAGCCAACTAAACTAAATGCTAATCCTGTTGTCCAATACCTCGCTCCACAATCTCCACCTCCAACTGTGTCTCACCTGTTTCCGCCCTCTAAACCCTCTCACCTGCACTCCATTCCACCGAAATCCTTTGACGCTTCGCATGGCCACAAAGCGAAGCAACATGTTTGACAAGTGACAGGCGTATAAACGCAGCGGCAGGTCTTACTCGAGGGCGGAACAGTGGGCAGTGGGCGTGGCCCGGGAAGGCGGTATGTGGGCGCGTGGGCGTGGCACTCGGACAAACAGTTATCAGCCATCGATATCTCTAAAAAGGTAAGACAAAGAGAAAGAATCGAACTTTCCGGCAAGATTAAGGAGCAGATTTTTTAGACGTTCCGAAAGTTTATAAATAAATCTATATAAAAATATTTTAAAATATATTAAGGGAGCTTTATTATTCAAAAAATACTATAAGTATTTTATTTATTAAGAGTTCCTTATGAATTTTATTTTCTTTTAGATTTTACAAGCCCAATAATCTTATTTCAGAACTGAAAAAATGGGCCTAGAAATAAGATTTTTGATAATTATATATTGTAATTTAACCTCAGTTGAAATTAATTTAAAAAATACTTAACTTAATAATAGAAATCAGTGCTTTCTTCAAGATATTTTGAGGCTTCCAGCCCATAAAGAATACGTTAATATTTTATTATAACCAGGAGCCACAGTTTTCAATCAACAGCTCTCGACCCTTGACCATTTTGTACTCTCTGAAAAATTGCAAATTAAAATTTAAAATTCAATAAATCCTCCTTCTTTTTGCACAAATACACGCGCACATACATACGCACCTGGAATATTCAACGGGACCGACACATTAAAATGCAACAATTTGTTTTACTTGTTGGCATTCGCAGTGCTCGATTCGAATCGAATCGACTCGCAGCTGAAGCACATCCAGGATTCAGGAGGAGGATGAGGACAAGGGTAGCAGTAGCAGCAGAGGAGCTACTGCGGGGCGATTCAAAAAACATTTTACGAGCGCATTTCAACTGTAACAAATGTCCCAGGGCCATCGACAGAAAAGCGCTGTGGGAATGGGCAAAATGCATTGCCCACTGCGAGTGGCTGGGAGAATGGGAGGCGTCAGAGGATCACCAGGGGTGGACTGTACGTACTGTACGTACTCCAACCTACGGATGGGGCAGAGGGACAGGACTCTGGACTGGGCAAACACAAAAGCTGACCTCATGCACAAAATCCAAAGCCAACGACAATCGAAGGCAAAGACCACGACAGGAAAGGGCTGGGCTGGATTGACGGCAGGGCGGGGTACTGAGTTCAGCTGACACAGTGCACTGGGAAAACTAACTTAAATATTTTTAAAATAAAGAAAATTAAAAATAAAAATAAAATAAATAAGTAGGAATTTTTAAAAATAATCAATTTTAAATAGTTTTATTGTGAAGTAAAAGTCTAATTATGTTTATGAAACTGTTTCTGCTTAAACGAGTTGGGAATTCTAGCGTCAAAGTAAGTGGAAAATACCTCAAAAGGGATTTAGAATCAAAACCTATGCACCAAATAAGTAAGCAATAGGTAAGCTTAATAATATATCAATTCAATATAGATTTGAACAAATTATTATAATAATATTCGAGACAGTTGGGAATTCTAACCTCAATACGATAAGCACAAATCACTAAATAACAGATTTAAAAATATTTATTAATACCATTTAAATGTATATAAATATTAATTTTAAAAGGTTTATAATTACAAAATGAATTTTAATTACTATATAAATAGTAAACAACAATATTAAATTATTTTTCCCAGTGCTTAAAAGTAGATTGTGAAGGCGTGGCATGGGATGCCCGTGTCCTGGCTGTCCCCGTGGATATTGTTGGGAGGTTTTCGGGTGTGCTTTGTATTGGGTGCCTCGAGTGCATCCCTCCCACACACCCACTTACACACACACACACTCCTAGCAGACCGACGGCGATGCACGGATAAGGGCTACCTACCTGTGTGCGTGTCTGTATATTTAGTATGGCTCTGGGTGCAATTACCAATGAACGTAACAGGTGATCAATTGTTATAAAACTCCCAGGGTGCTTTTGCTTTTCATTATTTTCATTTCACCGTCGCTTTTTCCCTCGACAAGTGGATGTGTGTGTGCTGGTATGTGGGTGTGTGGTTACCTTCACGCCTTTGAGTCCCCGTCGAGGTTTGGTTTGCGTTCTGGCTTGTGTCCTGCGTCCTGTAAACTGTAAACTCTGCCCTGCAATTTCAGTGTCGTCGCCAAAGCATGGAATTATGTACATGACGCGTATACTTGATTTCACTTTTTTGTTCCGCTTTTCCTCTTTTCCGGCTTTTCCCACTTTTTCTCTTACGTCCAGGCAGGCGATTAAGCGTGACCAATGGCTCCGCTACTTAGTTACCCCCGATGTTTATGGCACTGCACATCTCACAGGAAAAGCGACTACCTTTAATCACGACCTGGAGTTGAAAAGAAAATAAAAAACAAAACGGAAGCTGGGACTACAAAAGCAAGAGACTTGTAAAATAAAGAGTATAAATGTGGCTAGATCTTTGAGTGAAAAGTAATATCTTTAAAAATGTATTTGAATAAATTTCCATAAACTATGAAGCAGTTTTCAATACTTTACAAATCAACGAAAATAAAAAGAAATCAACTTGAATCATGTTAAATATTTATACTTAATTTATAGAAAACTTAAGTACCTTTTCCTAATACCAGAAAGGGTATAAAAAATGACTATCAAAGAATAGAAAAAGAGTTCTTCAAGTCAAGTCCCCGCTTAGCTTTTTGTTTGCAACTGCTGACAGCTGCATAAATTGCAGGCCATTGGGGCTAGGACATTGGGTTTCTGCTCCTGAGAAAATGGCATATAAAGGGCACACACGGTGTGTGTAAATCCTTTTACTTTGGAGAGCAACAAACTACCTAATCGCCGCTATTAGTTACGCTAGATTGATTCCTGAAAAGGGACACTACAGGTCCTGGCTTTCACTTCGATTTATGGCCAGGCAAATACTTGATTCTTTTCCATATATCAATAGCCAATTAGTTGAATCGTTCAAACAGATCAAAGGGGTTTCTAGGAAGTGATAAAAAGGATAAGCGCTATGGTGGGGAAAAGGTCAAAAGTCACACAGAAAGTTTATACAGGTTAATTATTAAATATTTTAATGTAATATATATTTTTATTAAATTTTATAAATTCCATAAGTCTTATTTGATAATACAAAATTATTTAAATTAAAATTTATGGCTTTAAGCTTACTATATTTAGTTCATTAACCCATAGCATATCTAAAAAAGTAATTTAAAAGTATCATAAACTCATTTTCCAGCTGTGCATAAATCAAAACTTAGTGCTTCATTAACTGGAATTTTTTAAAAGACCACACACAACACTCACACACACCAAATTCTTGATAAGCTTTTGCGCTCTGCAAACCAAACCCTTGATGGCGGGCACTCAACTAAACGCATTATACCATCAGCCCAGAGAAGTACCTACACGATCGAGTGGCATCTAGACAAACCGCTAATTGCATTAAAGCCACTTCAGCAGAGTTGTAAACAGAAAACGCTGCTTTTCGAATGATTTTTTGCCCAGCCACTTAACATGCAGCACAATAATTACGCTTTAAAATGCTAATACATCAGCGCGAGCGTAATTACTTCAAACACCTTGCCGCCCGCAGTTTGGAGAGAGGAGAAGGGAGAGAGGAGGGGGGAGGGGCAGGTGTTTTTCGGGAGTTGGCAGACGCTCTCGGTCCGTCGACTAATCCCAGTAGCTCTGCCAGGACCCCAACTCATTAGCAGGACGAGTTGGCCAAAAAACAAGGCGCATGCACACAAAACCAAAAGTGGGAGAAACACTGAGATAAAATATATTAAATTAAAATTTAAAAAGGATTCAGGAATATTTTTAAAAAGATTTTTTAAAGTATACCTATAATTCGAAACTTGTATAACAGGATTTTATAAACATTTCAAAGAATTTTTAAAAAACTAAAAAGTAATTTTTAATTAAATTTTAATTAAAAATACAAATATTTAGGAATTATTAGAGCTTCCTTAGCCTATTTCTTTACCCTTAAGTATACTTCAATTATAAACTTTAACAATTTTCTTCAAGTGCAGGGGCCAAAAGCCAAAGCTAACTCAGCACCCCAAGTGTGAGGGCGAGTGGGCGAGTCCTTTTTGGCGAGAGTGTGTGAGTGTGGCTGCACTAATGTGTCATGTTAAATTAACACTTTAATTTATTCCGCGTTTGCCAAGCTGCAAAGTGCATATTTAATCAGTTTGTATTTGCGTTTCCTTCGTCCTCCGCGTTTTTTGGAGCTGCGGCTGGGCGGAAAATGTGGGGTGTGGGGTACGGAGGTTTGTTGGAAAAGCGGGAAAAGCTGGGTGGGCGATAGCAACTGTCTGCCTGCCTAACGCTTTGTATTTGTATATATATGTATATACAACCGAGAGGCAGAGAGACCTTAATGCCCCCGCCCTTCGTTTCGCTGAGAGCTTTTTTGTAAGCCAGTTTAATTCATGCTTGTATTTTTAATTGCTGCGTTTAACACACAAACGGAATTTTAAAATATGCAAACACACAGCACCAAACAATAGAAAATAATAACCGAATACGGCCAAACATATGCAACACTAATTGTGCAAGTGTTTGTGGGCCAGCAGGCACAGCAGTGTGGTACAGTGCGTTTCATTACTTAGAAATTTCATAAAAGGTCTAAAAAAATTTTGAAATCGATTTTTGTAAATGTAGTTTGAGGATTATCGATGTACCGATAATGCAAACATTTTTATTGGAAAGTCAATAATTTTTCGTGGAAATATAGAAGCGATAGTTCAATATTCTGGTCACAAAATATAAATAAAAAAAGGTAAATAAATAAAAAAAATATTTTTTTATCGATATTTAAGATATATTTCCAGAGGATTGGAAAGGCTGCAACAAAATATCGATTAAATTGTATTTTTTTATATATCTAAAATTTCGATAAATATATATTATTATATTTTTTTTCGATAACTTTTCATCTCTTCTTTCTATCAAAAATTCGTATTAAATTATAAATTCTTATCAAAGTTAAAAATGTATTTCTTAAACATTTTCAGCAAATGTATTCTAAATTTTGTTTTAACCCTTCTTAACATTTTGCAACGCACTGTTCTCTACTCGAATTTATTTAATACATTTTATTGTCAACCTATTTCAATAGTATCGAGAATTTATGAATAATTCAATGCTGAAATAAAACCTTAAAGCATACTAATTTGTAGCATACATTTGCGGGCGGAGTTTTTGTTAATTAAAATGCAACCAGCTCGGCTGTAGTTAAGGGCTCAATTGTTGTCATAATACTCCAGCGATGATGTTGTCAGTGTACCACCGGCCAGCTTTTATTTTCAACAATCATATTCCCCCCCTCCCGCTGGCCTCTACAGAGTCCCTTGTCGGTGCAACATGTGGGTCCATTCAAGTGGACAATGCAGTCGATTCAAAGGGCCAGAGCCACACATATGTATGTGTGTGTGTGTCTGTGTCAAAGGGACAGAGACACCGGGGAGCAGGATGTCAGAGCGCTATTATGATCAAGGGCCAAAAGTGCAATGGCCACCCACAAAAAGTCGCCTAATGCCATAAATATAGTAACCTCTGGGTCTGCCTTAAAGCCATAGCAGCTGGTAACACATGTTGGCTGTCTTCGCATTTGTAAGCCTTCCCCTAATCCAGAACCAGGACGTGCAGCCGGCACAAGGAGGAGTAAAAGAAGCTGTTGGAGCTAAAGCTGGGGCAGGATCAGGGACAGGACCCGGTCTCTGCTCAGACAAAAGGCAAAAGTTAATTGGATGTGCTGTCTGGATTGGCGGCTTGATTGAGGTCCTTGATTGCACAATCTCCTCTCGTTAAGCATGTCATGACTTAATCTTTTTATAGTGCGCTTTCACACTTGCAAAAATGAAAATATATACATTTAAAAAATCCCTGAAAAATGTATTTTGTAACTTAAAGGCGGCAGTTTAAATTGCCGCCTTTTGTGATGTTTCAAATTCATTGAAGTCCTTTTCCGTTCTCTAAGCAAAACACCCACGGCTCGATGGCAGCAATTCGGTTGTAAAAACACAGCTGCGTTCTACCTCCAATCCAGAGTCCAGGCCGCCAAAAACTAGGAGAGGAAAGGAAAACTCCAGTTTTCCAGTAACGTTGCCTGGGCGGCACTTTTCACCTTTCTTGCCCGCAAATCAACCGCCAAGCCGAGCACTTTGGGCTATCAGACTCGACCGAAACAGGGAAGCAAGCTGGATGGAGGGATGGATGGTTGGTTGGGACGAGCCTACGCCACCAACTTTCAATTAAGTCGCACACACATCCACCGGGGTGAGCCCTCGCTTGGGCAATGGCAATCACCTCAGGTGGCTGCGAAGTAATTTACGCACTCGAATTAATTTTCCCGGCCAAAAGAGTTGCGGTGTGGTCCTAGCTGGTAAAGCAAAATTTTCCAGTTTTCTCAAAATGTACAGAGAAAAAAATCATTGCTTAATAAAGGATTAAACCTAAAAGAATGCAATGAACAGAGAAGTAAGCTAAACTATTTGTTTATGCTTAACTTTTCTTGATATTTTTATATATAACCTTCAACTTTATAATATTTTTCTTAATGTATACTTAGTCGCCCGCTTTTCTCAGTGACCTCATATCAATCACAAATATCGCTGAGAAACCTTTCGCCAAAAACCTTAATTAGAAAGTAAATCGTGGCCATTAATTAAATCCACGAATACAACAACTTTTTCTTTGTCGGCTCTCTTTTTGGCATTTTAAGGTTGTTAATCAAAGCCAGTAGAGACGGAAGCTGCAGCTGAGATTTTTTCTGTTTTAGGGTTGAGACAAGTGTATTAAGCACCTTCGAGGTGGGAATATATCTCCTTTGGGGGCTTCGGGCATCATTTACACGCAATAAGCACGCCTCAACGCCTGTCAAATTAGAGCCCCGGTCATAACTCAATTTGATGTGCAATTTCATGCACCTGCGTTGGCACGTAAAATAACAATAATAATATCACAGCAGACACTCACTTAGCGCCCTTGTGGCACTTCCTGCATAGTCAATTTTCTAATCACTGAGCTGTCTGCTAGACAAAAAAAAAATAGAAAATAAAATAAAATAGAAAAGAAAAGAAATATCGAAAATAACAACAAGGGGAAAGCAGCCATCAAGGCTTTTGCCTGCCAATTTTCCACCCCTTTGGCAAAGGGGTGTCCATAGGGGTACGTGCACCCACTCGTGTGCATCAAATGAGCAATTTTATAAAACAACAAAATAGCAAATAAGCAACAAAGGATCAAGAAAAAAAAAGTGTCTCACTTTTTGACTTTGTTGTATTCCCCCCTTTTTATGACTTTAAATACTTGCATTCTTGGTTTTGTATATACTTTCTTGCTTTTGAGCTGGCAAAAGCCAGAAAATATGAGTAGAAAATGTACAACAAGTATTAAATAACTGTTTTTGAATAGAGCATAAAGCATACATTTATAGTTTTTGTTTTAAATAAATAAGCTGGGAATTAAATTTGTACTGACCGGGTTTTATTCAACTGAAATAATTGTTGAAAAATTACAAACATGTACACTTTACTGGGCTTGTAAAATTGTCCTTAATCCTTTAATGATTTTAATTATCGATTAAATAAAAATATTTTTAATTTTGAACATATTATAAATATTTTATTTGCCAAAACTAAAGCTTTAAAAGCATGCAAATACAAATTAAAAATAATATAAATGGTTTTAATATTGAATTGCTTATACAAAAATAAGACTCCTTTAAAAAAATTAAAAAATAAAATATTCTAGACTATAAAAAACTGAATAAAATATTCTTAAAAATAAAATAAAATATATTTTTATTATAAATCTGTTTAAATTTTAAAGTAAAAAACCAGAATAAAATACATTTTTAATGGAACAATATAAACTATTCTCCCTTAACCACCATACAAAAGAATTAAAGTGCAAAAACCCCGCTATGAACCCATGCAGGGGACCTTTTGCCATAAGCCCACTCGAAGGACCTCCTACCCATGCACATCCATTTGGCCCCCCAGCGCCCAGTCCGTCATCAAAGAGCTGGAACAAATGGCACCTTGTCCGGCGTAAATGCAATAAGTCCTCCCGGCAATGGCAGCAAATTTTTTTCGCACCATCATAACCTGCAGGCGAAAAGGTCAGCTAAAGGTCGGCCAAGTCACTCGTGTGTGCAATTGCAAAACGCTGAATGGTAAATGGTAAATGCCCAATGGTAAATGGTAAATGCTAAGTGCTCTAGAAACCAGTTAATCAACAGGGCCATTGTGCCAGTGAGTAAGTAAGTAACTAGCAGAGAGCTAATGAGTTCAGTTAGCAACGTTTGTCAGTTGTAACATGAATTAGTTATAAGTCTCATTGGGGGGCCATTAAAATTCCATTTAACTCCTGGAGCATATGCTATTGCTATCCCTCATACTATATGTATATATCTTTTTCATTTCCGGACGCAATTCCTTGACTCCCAACGGAAATTATTAATTCTTACGCATGATTTCGCTCGATTTGATTTTGATTTTTATATGCAGTCGGTTTGTTCATTTTGATTTTATTTTTTTTTTGTTGCGAGCTTCCTGTCCGGTAGATAATTGAAATGGATATATATTCCGATAGCTGTCTCAGTGGGGGCTCCACTGGAGCGTGCACCTTTTGTGGGTTATGAATTTTTATGATGAAGCCAAAACGAAATGCCATAATGGAATTTTTGATATGTTTTCCAGAAAGCTAAAGCAACAAAATTTATTATAAAAAAAACATTAGCCCAAAAATGAAAGCAAATATTTATACTTGTCGCTAAGCAATAATGCGATTAACATTTAATATATATTTTTGTTTGTAATTTGCACATAATTAAGCTCACTCAAATATTTAATTAAGCTACAGCTAACTATGCCCATGTCAGCGAAAAATATTCGCATATTTAATTGGGCCTCAACGAACTTATAATTAAATCATGCGCAGTGCTTTTGGAGAACTAGATAATTAGAGATGCGACTCCTCCCTCCGAATATCTGCTCGGAATTATGCTCATGCATTCTCGGATGTGGTTATAAGCTTCGTTTTTGGTTGTCAGGATTTTCCCTAGTAATTATTTGGTTAACATCTGCCCATGTTTATTCAAGCGGCAAAACAACAACTAAAGATTATGTGGATTTGAGGCTAGTGAAAACGCATTTTCATATTTTTGGAAAAGAAGAAATATTTGGTTACTCAAACTGCAGGACATGTGCAAACATTTTTGTAACATTCATTAAAATCAAACTGCTTTTATTTGTATTATTTTCCTTTGAACCAAAGTAAATCTTTTGTAAAATGATTACTTTTCAGACTAAAAAATGTATATCAGATTATTTTTGGGAAGAAAAATGTATATTTTCTAAAATAAAAAGCTTATTGTATTTGTGGATTCTTTGTTGAATTTTAAAAATATAAAAATTCAGCATGTTTTAATGCAGATTTTTAGTGTTTCTAGTGTTTCAATAGAGATTTTGGATTACATTCACATTAACTAGAAACAACTTTGGGCTTTAAAAACTTTGAGCACAAATACAGTAAATTAAAGTAATGTAAAAAATCTACAGAAAATCTTAAATAAACATAGGAATAATTATATATTCTTAACAATTTTTTCAAATTATTTTCAGTTTACATTTTAGTTTCTCAGTGCAGTTTTGAGCCTCTCAATGAAACCTCAATAGTAGGCATTAGGCAAAAAAAACAAACCTAAAATCAACTCTAATGCACAGCTTTGCTTCTCTTGATTAAACTTTATTGCAACTCATTAAGAGTGCAAATTATAAAACCGTCCGAAGAGGGCAGGATACGCAGCTGCAGGTGCAGGAGCAGGCTGTTTGAAACCCCGGCTGGCACGTACGATAATTAACATAATTGAGGCAATCAGGGACTCGCACGCATTTGCTGTGCAATTTATCGGCTGTGGGCCACTTACACAATTGGTGTTAAAAATAATGCATTTAACTCTGTGCTCACAAAAAATGAGCATGTGAAAAATGGCGATGCTTAAATGCTAACTGGATTGCCTTTTGGCCATCGTTGGCCATTGGCCATTGGCCATTTAGCCCCCCATTGGCAATGACGACAATTGTGGGCGCGCAAATGGCGGGCAATTGGACTTGGCCATGTGCCAGGAAGCCGGGGCCAAATGGCTGGCACTAAAATTTAGAAAATCCCAGCGAGTTCCCCATTCCCATTTCCATTTCAATCCCCATGCCCTCACCCATGCAAATGTCCAGCACACGTAACAGGTTAAACACTGCGCCACGTTAATTGCGTCGCTTAATTGCACTACAGTTGCAACTGTTGCACGAGTGTGTGTCCCAATGTGTGTCCCAGAGTGTGTGTGTGGTGGCCATTTTTATGCAATAACAATAAGGCTGCATAACAATGAAGGTGGCCATTTTTTTTGTTCTACTCCATTCGCTTTTTTGAAAAATTACTCCACACAGTGAGAACAGCAAAGGGCCATTTGCACTGCCTGCCACAAAATGCGGCCAAATGAACAGCACGCAGTCACGGGATTCGCATCGGGATTGGGATCGGGATTGGGATTTGGACTGGTATTGGGATTGGGATTGCTCACTAATAGTTTGTCCGCCCCATATGCCTTGGCCTTCCGTTTGGTAGCTTTATTTTTGTTTGCACTCGCAGGAAAATAGAGGTTGAAGATTTTTGTTGGTAACTAAAAAATTTATAAAAAGTATCTTGTTGAGTAAAATATATATTATATCTATGAAGATGACTTATATATATTTTTAGTCGCAATTTTAGAGTCAATCTTTATAATTCCACTTAATTATAGGTAAATAAGAGCTTGGAAAGTATAATAAAAGTATTTGTTTCATTATTTTAAACATTAAAAATATAATTATGCTAAAAAAAGCTTTTTAATATATATTTATTATTATTAAAATACAAATAAAATATAACAAAATATAATAAAAATATTTGTTTCATTATTTTATACATTAAAAAAAAAAATTTGCTAACAAAAACTGTTTTAATATCAATTTATTATTCCAAAAATGCAAACTACCAACAAAAAATATATTTAAAATTTCTTAAAATTTCTCAATTATTATTTATAACTTAAGAATTAAATAAATAAGAATCCTATAAGCTAAAGAAACTAAAAGTCTCTTATTACAACCTCTAAATATTTTTTTTCCCAGTGCACCATTCCAGCGTACTCACAATAGCTACTCTAATTGCCATACATTTTCGGTTTTTCAATGGTTTAGGCCAGGGACAAAACCCACACACACACACATCACCCTGCCTCCCGTATCGTGCCTTGTTTGTGGCCACTGGCCACGGGATTCCGAGGAGGCAAGAGAAACGGGAGTCACGGAGGAGCCGCAATGACATTCTCAATGCCCACTTCCCGACATTGTTCGCTACTCTCCGTGTGCCTGTGCCTCTGCCTGAGTGTGTGTGCCCAATTGTGCATGCAAAAAACGAACATTTAAGTTAATTTTTGGCTACGCAAATTGCACAACTTTGTCAAGTGATTAATTTCATAGACAATTTCTGTGGCTGTGTGCTCCCAGTCCTGGTTCAAGTATTTATCTTTTGGGTTTTCATGGTTGTTGAAAACGTTTTGTGGTCAGCCATGTGGTGGCCAGTGTGTATAAAATTGACTTGGGCCAGAAATTTACACAAGAATGGCTGGAATACAGAATATATATAGCAATGGGAATTTGCTAGGCTATCAATTAACATTTATGCAAGCATATTTGAGCAAGTTAATTGAGTGGAGATTTTGTGGAATTTTGTTAAAGGCTTTTATTGGCTTTCATTTGTATTAGTTTCGTTTTTGATAGAAAATTGGGAAAAATGTAGGGAATTGTATTTCAAGGAATTAAAGTATTTATTTATTTATTATTTATTTAAAAATATTTTTCAGATCTTATGAGTTACATATATTCTTAAATAGAAATTCTCTCTAATAAATAAAAATGTGATATAATATTTTCTATCAAGTTTACCATCTGAGCGTTTCTGTTTTAATGAAACTAATTAAATCATGGCACAACTTAAACTAAAGTAACACCAAATTCATTTAATCAACTTATCTATAAGTATCCTGTTTTTCATTTTGTTAACAATGTTCTCACAGATAAATAGATAACAAAGAAAGACCCACCTTCACTTAATTAATTTAATTTTGTTGTCGAAATTTTTGTTAAAATTCACCGTTCCCTTATGGCAGTGTGTCAACAGCAAAAACACTCTACTATATAAAACAGGGAGAGAAAAAAGAAAACACAAAAAAAAAAACAACTTTTCACCGCAGGGAAAACAGCAAAGGACATGGCCCTGGCACCGCGGCACAAACAATTCAACAGGCAAAACCGAACTGATAAAGTCAATTTGTAATTAGCTAATGCATATGGCCCTGGCATCAAACATTTTTGGCATGTAAATTAATTTGGCTGCCTCTAATTAATTTGTAAAAACATTTTAGTCAATTATGCCAAGAGTGGCAAGTGGACTGAGCTGATTTGTCCCAAACTCAATTTAACTGATAATGTAATTTAATGATGTCCCCCCCGCTCCGCCTGTCAAAGTGAAAAAAGAATGTGGAAAAATAGGGTAGAAAGGTTGTTTTGGATACTCTACAGGTTTTAGATTTTCTTTAGAAGTATGATTTATGGGAAAAGATTTAATAATTGTTTTAGATAAAATATTTAGTGGAAATTTTAAAGGTTTATATTATGTGTTTAAGTTAGTAAAAGTGTTATAAAACTGGTTATAAGCAATGACAATTACTATAAAAAATCCAAGGAAAAAGCTTTGGTTTTATATATAAATTAAATAAATAAATAATTTAATAAATGTGATTCGCTCTCCAAAATTATTTTACATTAAATTAAACTCTCAGAATGCCTAAAGCTTTTTATTTTTAAGACGAAAAATCTTTTAAAAATAGTTGTAGTTTTCCCATTAAAATAAAGGTTACTAATTAATCCTCTTATTAATTCGCAAATACCCTTCAACAAGAGCATCTTGATTCGTTTCATTTGACAGGCAACCAAAATTGGTAAAAGGAAACAATGCAACCATTAAGGGGGGAAACTGTCAGTTGGCAAACTCTCTCTCTTTTATTCCATTTGTCAGCGTGCCTGAGGCTAAATTGTTGGTCTGGTTTTTTGTTTTGTTTTCTGTTTTTTTTTAGGTTGATGTTTTGCATTATTTTTATGTATCGTTTTTTTTTTTTTTTTGAATTCTGCTCTTGGCAGCTGGACAAATTGCCTGTCTGTGTGGCAGGAAAATAATCAGCTTTGTGTTATTTTTGAAACTTCCGAAATCGAAATCAAAATCGTTGAAAGCTGAGTTCGAGTTGGAAAGGAATTAATGCATAATGCATGTGATTTTCAATCAATATATGTATGCTGTTATCTTTTTTGCTGAGGTTTTTTCGTTGGACTTTTTTTTAATAATGCTGCCCCCTTTGGATAAAGCGCAGCCAAGCGTGGTAGCACATGTGGGAGAGAGGACTGTGGCGCCACCCTATTACTTTTGCTTCAATGACCTTTCCCCCAAACAGGCGGCCAAATCAAAGGGCCTTGGGTCAGCAGCACTCTTTTTGTGCGCCGGACGAGAGCTTAAAAATTAATAATTCAAAGGTTTATGCTCCAGAGGACGAGGACCCTTTGGGGAGCGATTGATTGTCCTTTAAACTGGAAATCAAATTTCATTGATTTCCCCTGAATCCTCGAATATACGTCTTCATTGCCAATTTAATTAGTTTGTTGCATTCAATTAAATTCAATTTAGATTTGGAAAGACACACACAGGGAAAACTTTGACGAAGCTGTAAACTTGTTGGAAAAGTCATTATTCATAAGTGTGCCTGTGTTAACTGCAATCATTACACGGTAATTATAAGTTTTCGACAGAAAACTATGGAACAGGGACAAGGACCAAGGTCGATGATGAGCCGCCCACAAAACTCGTCCGCCCTGAAAATTATCCTCTCGTATTGGGCCGGTAGAGCCTTTAATTTATTTATGCAACCGAGGCACATCAATCTTCTGCAAGCTTGTAAGAAGTCTCCTTCTGTGTGTGTGGCCGCCTTGGGGCAT